>NC_048587.1:33981973-34251973 GCF_013265735.2 Oncorhynchus mykiss
TTCATGCCCTGCCTCCTGTAGTTAATATCCATGATGTGTCCCAAGAGGAACATTTTTTATCATGCTCTGTAGATTACAGTCATACTCTCGCCAGACTTTGTCCAAAATGAGACATCATATTTAAAGGTTATCAGTTGTGAATTTTTCTGTTTTCTTCAACTGGAGAGAGTTGCAATTAGTCATACATAAATGTTAGTATTATACAGTACAATCAAAGTCATATACATCTAACTAGACGTACTAACACGGTGTATAGTTTACAGATAACCTGCATTCTAAATAATGCTATTGCTGTGTGTTATTAACTATCATACAGTGTTAGGGAGTAGTACATGTAGTGATGGTATTTGGTATTTTATTAGGATCCCCATTAGCTGTTGAAAAAGCAGCAGATACAGTAGCTACTCTTCCTGGGGTCCACACAAAACATGAAACATGATGTAGCTCTCTACTGGAACTACACATTACTTGCTAAAATAAATATGAATGAAGTAAGCAGTCATTTCCTTTCTTTTTCTCACTTTAAACATTGTTTTTGTGTCCAATAGGCTAAATAACACATTCTGTTAACATAATCCCCTGTTGGGACAGGCCGTCACATATGACCCCAAAGTGATCTAGTCTGACATATTAGATTGACATAAATTACGTTTTCACAGAGTACTTTTGATGTTGTGAACTACTTTTTCAAAGTAACTTTAGTTAAGTTAACTATATTTTTCTTCAAGCTGGGATCCTTAATGGTGAAACAGACAACAACAAAGAAGTTCATGCAAATAACCAACACAGTTTTTCCCCCTCGTACATCATTGTGCTCGTGATAGAAGAGCACAATATCTACTGGAGAGAGAAAAAAAATCATGCTGTGCCACACTCCTCCGATCAGCAACAAAAACAATAACAATGGTGGAGGGGCGGCCAGTGGCACGGTTACCCCTATTGCATGTTCCAAATTTAAGGGTAGCTTTATTTCTTTGAGTGTGAAGTTATTTGTAGCATGGTAAACTGCAGTACCAGTCAAAAGTTTGGACACACTTACTCATTCAATAGTTTTTATTTATTTTTACTATTTTCTACATTGTAGAATAATAGTGAAGACATCAAAACAATGAAATAACACATATGGAATCATGTAGTAACCAAATAAAATAAAATATAATTTATATTTGAGATTCTTCAAAGTAGCCACCCTTTGCCTTGATGACAGCTTTGCACACTCTTGGCATTCTCTCGGCCAGCTTAACCTGAAATGCTTTTCCAACAGTCTTGAAGGAGTTCCCACATACTGTTTGCTGAGCACTTGTTGGCTACTTTTCCTTCACTCTGCGGTCCAACTCATCCCAAACCATTTCACTTAGGTTGAGGTCGGGTGATTGTGGAGGCCAGGTCATCTGATGCAGCACTCCATCACTGTCCTTCTTGGTCAGACAGCCCTTACACAGCCTGGAGGTGTGTTGGGTCATTGTACTGTTGAAAAACAAATGATAGTCCCACTAAGCGCAAATCAGATGGGATGCCGTATCACTGCTGAATGCTGTGGTAGCCATGCTGGTTAAGTGTGCCTTGAATTCTAAATAAATCACAGACAGTGTCACCAGCAAAGTACCCCCACACCATAACACCTCCTCCTCCATGCTTTACAGTGGGAACTACACATACGGAGATTATCAGTTAACCTACTCTGCGTCTCACAAAGACATGGCGGTTGGAACCAAAAATCTCAAATTTGGACTCCTCAGACCAAAGGACAGATTTCCACCAGTCTAATGTCCATTGCTCGTGTTTCTTGGACCAAGCATTTCTCTTCTTCTTATTGGTGTCCTTTAGTAGTGGTTTCTTTGCAGAAATTCTACCATGAAGGCCTGATTCACGTCTCCTCTGAACAGTTGATGTTGAGATGTCTGTTACTTGAATTCTGTGAAGCATTTATTTGGGCTGAAATCTGAGGTGCAGTTAACTCTAAAGAACTTATCCTCTAGAGCAGAGGTAACTCTGGGTCTTCCTTTCCTGTGGCGGTCTTCATAAGAGCCAGTTTCATCATAGCACTTGATGGTTTTTGCGACTGCCCTTGAAAAAATGTTCAAATACATTTTCCGGATTGACTGACCTTCATGTCTTAAAGTAACGATGGACTCTAATTTCTCCTTGCTTACTTGAGCGGTTCTTGCCATAATTAGGGACTTGGTATTTTACCAAATAGAGCTATCTTCTGTATACCACTCCTACCTTGTCACAACACAACTGATTGTTTCAAACACATTAAGAAGGAAAGAGATGTGATTACCTCAAACGCATTAAGAAGGTTAGAAATTCCACAAATTAACTTTTAAGCACACCTGTTAATTGAACTGCATTCCAGGTGACTACCTCATGAAGCTGGTTGTGCAAAGCTGTCATCAAGGCAAAGGGTGGCTACTTTAAAGAATCTCATATGTAAAATATACACTGCCGTTCAAAAGTTTGGGGTCACTTAGAAATGTCCTTGTTTTTTTTTTTGGGGGGGGGGGGGGGGGGGGGGCGGCTGGATTGTAGCTGGATTTAAAAAAAAAATACAAATACACTGCTCAAAAAAATAAAGGGAACACTAAAATAACACATCCTAGATCTGAATGAATGAAATCATTTTATTAAATACTTTTTTCTTTACATAGTTGAATGTGCTGACAACAAAATCACACAAAAATGATCAATGGAAATCTAATTTATCAACACATGGAGGTCTGGATTGGAGTCACACTCAAAATTAAAGTGGAAAACCACACTACAGGCTGATCCAGCTTTGATGTAATGTCCTTAAAACAAGTCAAAATGAGGCTCAGTAGTGTGTGTGGCCTCCACGTGCCTGTATGACCTCCCTACAATGCCTGGGCATGCTCCTGATGAGGTGGCGGATGGTCTCCTGAGGGATCTCCTCCCAGACCTGGACTAAAGCATCCACCAACTCCTGGACAGTCTGTGGTGCAACGTGGCATTGGTGGATGGAGCAAGACATGATGTCCCAGATGTGCTCAATTGGATTCAGGTCTGGGGAACGGGCGGGCCAGTCCATAGCATCAATGCCTTCTTCTTGCAGGAACTGTGACACACTCCAGCCACATGAGGTCTAGCATTGTCTTGCATTAGGAGGAACCCAGGGCCAACCGCACCAGCATATGGTCTCACAAGGGGTCTGAGGATCTCATCTTGGTACCTAATGGCAGTAAGGCTACCTCTGGCTAGCACATGGAAGGCTGTGCGGCCCCCCAAAGAAATGCCACCCCACACCATGACTGACCCACCGCCAAACTGGTCATGCTGGAGGATGTTGCAGGCAGCAGAACGTTCTCCACGGCGTCTCCAGACTGTCACGTCTGTCACGTGCTCAGTGTGAACCTGCTTTCATCTGTGAAGAGCACAGGGCGCCAGTGGCAAATTTGCCAATCTTGGTGTTCTCTGGCAAATTCCAAACGTCCTGCACGGTGTTGGGCCCCCACCCCCACCTGTGGATGTCGGGCCCTCATACCACCCTCATGGAGTCTGTTTCTGACCGTTTGAGCAGACACATGCGCATTTGTGGCCTGCTGGAGGTCATTTTGCAGGGCTCTAGCAGTGCTCCTCCTTGCACAAAGGCGGAGGTAGCGGTCCTGCTGCTGGGTTGTTGCCCTCCTACGGCCTCCTCCACATCTCCTGATGTACTGGCCTGTCTCCTGGTAGTGCCTACATGCTCTGGACACTACGCTGACAGACACAGCAAACCTTCTTGCCACAGCTCGCATTGATGTGCCATCCTGAATGAGCTGCACTACCTGAGCCACTTGTGTGGGTTGTAAACTCTGTCAAAAGTGACCAAAACATCAGCCAGGATGCATAGGAACTGAGAAGTAGTCTGTGGTCACCACTTGCAGAACCACTCCTTTATTGGGGGTGTCTTGCTAATTGCGTATAATTTCCACCTGTTGTCTATTCCATTTGCACAACAGCTTGATTTCACAGAAGTGTGATTGACTTGGAGTTACATTGTGTTGTTTAAGTGTTCCCTTTATTTTTTTGAGCAGTGTATAATATCTACGTAGGCGTACAGAGGCCCATTATCAGCAACCATCACTCCTATGTTCCAATTGCACATTGTGTTAGCTAATCCAAGCTAATATAATTTTAAAAGGCTAATTGATCAGTGAAGAGATGACTCCAGGATGCTGGCCTTCTAGGCAGAGTTCCTCTGTCCAGTGTTTGTGTTCTTTTGCCCATCTTAATCTTCTGTTTTTATTGGCCAGTTTGAGATATGGCTTTTTCTTTGCAACGCCAGCATCCCAGAGTCGCCACTTCATATTGTTGATGTTGAGACTGGTGTTTTGCGGATACTATTTAATGAAGCTGCCAGTTAGAGGCAGTTTGTGCTGTTCTGTGAAGGGAGTAGTACAGTGTTGTACGAGATCTTCAGTTTCTTGGCAATTTCTTGCATGGAATGCCTTCATTTCTCAGAACAAGAATAGAGTTTCAGAAGAAAGTCTTTGTTTCTGGCCATTTTGAGCCTGTAATCGAACCCACAAATGCTGATGCGCCAGATACTCAACTAGTCTAAAGAAGGACAGTTTTATTGCTTCTTTAATCAGAACAGCAGTTTTCAGCTGTGCGAACATAATTACAAAAGGGTTTTCTAATGATCAATTAGCCTTTTTAAAATGATTAACTTGGATTAGGTAACACAACGTGCTATTGGAACACAGGAGTGATGGTTGCTGATAACGGGCCTCTGTACGCCTGTGTAGATATTCCATAAAACATCAGCCGTTTCCAGATACAATAGTCATTTACATTAACAATGTCTACACTGTATTTCTGATCAATTCAATGGTATTTTAATGGACAAAAAAATGTGTTTCTTTCAAAAACAAGGACATTTCTAAGTGACCCCAAAATTTGAACACTTTTTTGGTTACTACATGATTCCATATGTGTTATTTCCTAGTTCTGATGTCTTCACTATTATTCTACAATGTAGAAAATAGTAAAAATAAGGGAAAACCCTTGAATGGGTAGGTGTGTCCAAACTTTTGACTGGTACTGTATATTTTCTCAGTACCTTCCTCAACAACACTGCTATCATATGATAAATGTTACCATAGTTTTTCACTAACACATTAGTACTTATTTTAACACTAAAGCGACGGTAGTTATTCTTGTTACATGGCATGTTGCAAAGGGGTTAAATCAAATAGATTATTTTCTCCATGTTAATGTGACTTAAAGTAGATGTGTCCCATCTCCTCCTCTCATCCAGGGCCCTTGGTGATGGTAATGAAGGCTATTTCTACAAATAACCGTAATTACACGTCAGCACTGGTGATATGTGACAAACCACACAATGTTGCATTTATTGAATTCATTACACTGACAGCCATTTGATTCCTTCATTTGTCTTGCATGTGTCACAGAGAGTGAGTGAAAGTGCGTACGTGTGACTGCGGCACTTTATGTTGTTGTGGGCTGTTTGTAGGCTCCTTTAAACAAAACAAAATGGCCACCAGCTTGTATTATCTCTCTGTGTATGCTAATCAAACAACATGTCTGACCCAAACAACATTTTGTGGTCAGTGTTTTTGAAGGGTAAGAACAGTCCCTACCATGCAGAGAACAAAATAAAATCCCACTCCTCCTGTGTCATCTCTAGCATGGTGGAAATATTCATCTCATACAGTGTGGTAGACACCTCTTATCATGCTGGCAGGTTGACATAAGAAGAGAAAACTCTCTCGTCTTGAGTCCCACGATGAATGCAGCACACTGAATGGCAGGGCCCCCACTGCCTATGGAAGAGCTAGCAATCACACCTTTTTCATTTCTGTGACTTGCCTTTTATGTGGCGGTGGCAGCGGCGCTCTCTCTCTCTCTTTCTTTCACTCTTTTTTTCTTTCTCTTTCTCTCACTGTCGCCCGGAAATTATCCCTAGGCATGTCAAGAGCTACTCTTTGATGGAGGGATGGGATGGAGGGATGAGATAGAGGGGAAGAAATGTGTCAGCGTGTCTCTTAAGTTTCTGATTGTCTAAATTACACAGAACCTCATCATACAGCTTTCTCTCTTTCTGACACTACAATAACCAATAATTATCTCTGTCACTCAGGGTTTCAAGGTTACTATTTTATAGCTTGAAGTGAGGGGCGAATACATTTACATTTCCAAGGATGAGGAAAAGGGAGATAGAGGGAGAAGGGATTGAAGAGGAGGGGGAGGGGTTCTTGTCTTGTGTCACTTCCTATTTTCCCCTTTTCTCCTTCTAGTTCTTAAGGAATCCTTTTAGGAAGATTTGGTAAATAAGCTTGGAATTGGATCTGTGTTTTTTTATTGAATCAAAGCTTGTGCTTCGATAAGTACAGTCGGACTGTAATCAGACGGGTCTGCGAAAAGGGGAGTGCTGGCCATGAAATTGTGGGGAAATAATATTATTTTGATGTGTTAGCCTAAGTATTGGGTATCCCCGCTCACGATTTTATAAATACTCTTGCAAATGAATAACATTTTATAATTTACTTTAATGCTAGTTGTTGTGTACATCATGTTGTGTCCATCAAATTCAAATTAAATCAAGTCAAATCAAATGTTATTTGTCACATGCTTCATAAACAACAGGTGTAGACTAACAGTGAAATGCTTACTTGCAAGCCCTTCCCAACAATGCAGAGAGGAAATAATTGAAAAATAATAACACAAGGACTAAATGCACAATGAGTAACAATAACATGCAGTACCAGTACCGAGTCGAGGTGCAGGAGTACGAGGTAATTGAGGCAGATATGTACATATAGGTAGAGATAAAGTGACTATGCAACATGATAGATAATAAATTGTAGCAGCAGCGTATGTGATAAGTCAAAATAATTAGTGCTAGAAGGGTCAATGCAGATAGTCCGGGTAGCTATTTAGCAGTCTTGTGGCTTGGGGGTAGAAGCTTTTCAGGGTCCTTTTGGTTCCAGACTTGGTGCATCAATACCGTTTGTCATGTGGTAGCAGAGAGAACAGTATATGACTTGGGTGGCTGCAGTCTTTGCACTACCCTCTGTAGCACCTTGCGGTCGGATGCCAAGCAGTTGCCATACCAAGCGGTGATGGGAGCCAGTAAAGATGCTCTCAATGGTGCAACTGTATAACTTCTTGAGGATCTGAGGGCCGATGCCAAATATTTTCAGCCTCCTAAGGGGGAAGAGACATTGTTGTGCATTCCTCACGACTGTGTTGGTGTGTGGACCATGATAATTTCTTAGTGATGTGGACATTGACAAACTTGAAGCTCTCGACCCTCTCCACTACACCCTGTCGATGTGGATGGGGCATGCTCAACCCTCCGCAACCCTCCGTTTCCTGTAGTCCACAATCAGCTCCTTCGTCTTTATGACATTGAGGGAGAGGTTGTTGTCCTGCAACACACTGCTGGGTCACTAACCTCCTCCCTATAGGCTGTCTCATTGTTGTCGGTGATCATGCTAATCACCGTCGTGTCATCAGCAAACTTAATGTTGTTGCGCGGCCAGGCAGTCGTTGATGAACAAGGAATACAGAAGGGGACTAAGCACGCACCCTTGAGGGGCCCCCGTATTGAGGGTCAACGTGGCGGATGTGTTATTGCCTACCCTCACCACCTGGGGGTGGCCTGTCAGGAACTCCAGGATCCAGTTTCAGAGGGAGGTGTTCAGTCCCAGGGTCCTGATCTTGGTGATGACCTTGGAGGGCACTATGGTGTGGAACTCTGAGCTAAACTCACATAGGTGTTCCTCTTGTCTAGGTGGGAAAGGGAAGTGTGGACTGCAATAGAGATTGCGTCATCTGTGTATCTGCTAGGGCGATATGATATACAAATTGGAGTGGGTCCAGAACAGCTGGTGTTCTCATGCATGGTTCAGCGTTGCTTGCCTCAAGGCGAGCATAGAAGGAATTAAGCTCATCTGGTAGGCTCGCGATTGTGTTTCCCTTTGTAAACTGTGATAGTTTGCAAGCCCTGCCACATACGACGAGTATCAGAGCAGGCATAGCAGGATTTGATCTTAGTCCTGTATGGATGTTTTGATTGTTTGATGACTTGTCGGACGTCGTAGCAGGGTTTCTTATAAGGATCTAGATTAGTGTCCCAGTCCTTGAAAGCGGCAGCTCTAGCCTTTAACTCATTGAGGATGTTGCCTGTAATTCATGGCTTCTGGTTGGGATATTTACGTACGACACTGCGGGGTCGGTTATCAGATGAATGCCAGAACATATTCCAGTCTGTGCTAGTGAAACAGTCCTGTAGCTTAGATATGATATACAAATTGGAGTTGGTCCAGAACAGCTGGTGTTGTCATGCAGGGTTCAGTGTTGCTTGCCTCAAGGCGAGCATAGAAGGAATTTAGCTCATCTTGTAGGCTCGCGGTTGGGTTTCCCTTTGTAAACCGTGATAGTTTGCAAGCCCTGCCACTTACGACAAGCGTCAGTGCTAGTGAAACAGTCCTGTAGCTTAGCATCAATGGTGGGAAAAGTATCCAGTTGTTATACTTGAGTGAAAGTAAAGATACCTTAATAGAAAATGACTCAAGTAAAAGTGAAAGTCAGACAGTAAAATACTACTTGAGTAAAATTCTAGAAGTATTTGGTTTTAAATATACTTAATACAAAAGTAAATGTAATTGCTAAAATATAATTAAGTAAACATTTTCTTGTTTTGTTTATTTACGGATAGCCAGGGGCACACTCCAACACTAAGACATCTTTACAAATGAAGCATTTGTGTTTAATGAGTCATCCAGGTCAGAGGCAGTAAGGATGACCAGGGATGTTCTCTTGATAAGTGTGTGAATTTGACAAAAAAAATACTTAAGTAAAAATACTTTCAAGTACTACTTACAGTGGGGCAAAAAAGTATTTAGTCAGCCACCAATTGTGCAAGTTCTCCCACTTAAAAAGATGAGAGGCCTGTAATTTTCATCATAAGTACACTTCAACTATGACAGACAAAATGAGAAAAAAAATCCAGAAAATCACATTGTAGGATTTTTAATGAATTTATTTGCAAATTATGGTGGAAAATACGTATTTGGTCAATAACAAAAGTTTATCTCAATAGTTTGTTATATACCCTTTGTTGGCAATGACAGAGGTCAAACATTTTCTGTAAGTTTTCTCAAGGTTTTCACACACTGTTGCTGGTATTTTGGCCCATTCCTCCATGCAGATCTCCTCTAGAGCAGTAATGTTTTTGGGCTGTTGCTGGGCAACACGGACCAGCGTGACACTGGTACATCCTGTTTTACTTTTGGCTTGTAAGCAGGAATCAGGAGGATAGAGTTATGGTCAGATTTGTCAATGGAGGTTGAGGGAGAGCTTTGTATGCGTTTCTGTGTGTGGAGTAAAGGTGACCAAGAGTTGTCACCTCCAGCTGCACAGGTGACATGCTGGTAAAAAAATGAGGTAAGACAGATTTCACCTTCTCTGCATTAAAATCACCATCCACTAGGAGCCTCTTCTCTGGATGTGCATTTTCTTGTTTGTTTATGGCGCTATACAGCTTGTTGAGTGCAGTCTTAGTGCCAGCATCGGTTTGTGGTGGTAAATAGACAGACCACTTCGAAAATATTGCTCAGAACTATTTTTGTAAATAGTATGGTCTGCAGTTTATCATTAACTCAAGTGAGCAAAACCTTGAGACTTCCTTATCATTAGAGATCGCGCACCAGCTGTTGGTAACAAGAAGACACACACCTCCCCCTTAACCTGATCCGAAGCTGCTGTTCAGTCTTGAAAATGCATAGAAAAAACAGCTAAATGAATATTATCCATATCCTTGTTCAGCACGGCTCTGAGGAACATAGGATATTACAGTTCTTCAGGTCCCGTTGATAGGATAGTCTCGACGGAGCTCATCCAGTATGTTCTCTAGTGATTGTACGTTCGCTAATAGAACAGAGGGTAGAGGCGGTTTGTTTACTTGTCAACGTAGTCTCGTTTGCCTCTCTTGCACCGTCTCTTCCTCTTTCGAGTCCCGTGGATTAGGGCCTGGTCTGGGATTAGCAGTCCATCCACAGCTGCCGACTGCTGCCATTGAAGTAGAAATCTTCATCCAAGTCATGGTTACTGATCGCTGTTCTGATGTCCAGAATCTGTTTTCGGTCATAGGAATTGGAGAAAATATTATATACAAAAAAAAGTTGATCAGTGTAAAAAAAAAAAAATAGCAGAATGTGTAAGTCATCAGCTATCCATCTCTGCAGTGCCATCTTGCCTCTGTTTCAATCCACTTATATAGCACAGTAATCATTAATCATCATCGCCATATCACATCAGCAATGTGAAGATTGTCTGTCTGCTCCCCCTTGACAAAGTGTTCAGTGAGAAAATGGTCCATTATCTTGCCAGTTTTTACTCTGCGTGCTCCTATCATATTCGTATAGGTCTGTGTGTCTAACAGTATGTCTCCCCTATGCAGCCCTCTCCTCTCCTCTCTCATTCTGACACTAAAGTGTTCTTCAAAGGTATATATTTCATAGCAAGCTGACAGTCCTGACACCATAATTGACCTGAAAGCTTCCATCTTCCTCTTTTGAAATTCCCCCCGTTGTAATGTGTGTCAACTAGATAAAATGATTCCCTCTCACAGCTTTCTCCACATTTCCATTTGCAAGGCGACTGACTGACTGACTGACTGACTGACTGACTGACTGACTGACTGACTGACTGACTGTCTTACTGACTGTCTGAATGAGCGAAGCCATTATCATTCTGTTTGAATGGCTCTGGATCTGATACCAGGTACTGATTTTTAAATTGTTTCATTGTTTGAAAAGGTGTTCGCTCTCCATTCCTACACCTTAGATAAAGAAGCTTGTCGTGTTTTCAGAGGTGTTAAACACTATGATATACTAGGGTTTTATTATATTTTCGTTTTAATGCACACCCCTCCCTCCCCTTCTCCTTAATGGAACTTGTTTTTCAGATTTTCATAATTTGTCCGTCAGATATCAGTCAGTCGTGCTCTCACTTAGCTAAAATGGTTTTAGACTATTATTAGCCATGGTAATGATACACATAATGGTTATATTAATAAACTTTGAATCACTGAGAATGTGAATGTCATGTACATTTTAACCTTTAGCTTAAATGTTTATTTGAACCGCATTGACAACTAACAACTGAAAGGCACGAGAGTAATGAGTTGTACTGTTCATTTATGAAGAGGCATATCTTAACCAATGGTGGTTAGCTCGACCCTGCTCAGTGCTTTTGTTGCTCTCTTGTGTCCTCCTGGTTACTACAGAAACCATGTGCCCACAACAAACAGGCCTCACAGGTCAGCTGACATCACATCATTGTGCCAAACACGCTTACATCCACTGTCAATCTAGGTTTAGCGTCACCGCAAACGACAAGCCACCTCAGTCTCAAACACCCAACAATACAGCCCTTCCAAAAAGAGCCATAACTCTGTTGTTTTTTATTTGATTTTTCTTTCACACCAGTGGCTATAAAAAGATCAGCTGTGTTTTTGTCTGCCATGTCATATCACAGCGTTTCACGCTTGGTCCATGAACCTGAGACATATTTTCTCTTTCTCCTCCAGCTAATTAGTGGCTGCTTAAGACGGCTCTCTGTTCAGAGCCTGTGATCTTAGGCAATGTGTGAATGTGCTGCTCAGGGTGTCTGCTTCTCTGCTAGACTGGATGTCTTCTTGTCAGTTCAGGGGTATATTTTTCAGGGCGGATTGTTATTAGATTAATTAACGCTGTATTGACTAACTGTGATGAGGTTGTGTGTTTTTTTAAATGTCTTTTTGTTTTTTTTTCTCACCTCCCGACGCACTGTCTCTTAACTCTTAAAACGGTTTCCATCGAGGTAATGACGGAGGAAAACATAAGCTTTTAGAACTTGCTCAACAGTGAAGAGCAGGTATAATCACTTTCAGTCTAAAACAATGCCCTATTTATGTCAATAGATATTCATGATGGTGCACTTAGTGAATACCATAGAATCAGATTATATTTCTATGGTGAATAGTACCTTTTTGTGTTACTACCCTTAGACCTACCTACCAGCTTACACCTACCTATAATTTGTTAAACAAATATGAGCACTGTGTTTATTTTTGCCATTGTGCATATACAATGTAGAGAGAGGGGATAGTATGACCGAGTGAAAAGGGTTTGGGTAGAAGGAAGCAGCACTTTTCAGGGGGCAAAGCCAAAGCCGAGAGGGAGGCTGAAACAAGCTTTAGAGAGCAGCCCAATCCACTCCAGTTTCCTGGTAAGCCTGTTGGACATCCAGCTTTGTTCCCCTTATAGTCTCCTGATCAGGGGGCTGACGCGCTTGTCCCCTCGCATGTTCCTCTTGTAGATCACCCAGGACCATTCAGAGAGCCTAAGTGCTCAAATTGAGCCATTTTGTCTCACTTTAAAACAAACCAAGACCTATTATGCGTGATTTTTCCTTCATAGCCCCCTTTCCATCTCTCCCTCCGCTCGTTCCAACGCTGGCCCCTGTCTTGGTGGTTTTTCACTTTCCCTCTCCTCTCTTCGGCTCGGACGGCTAACCTAGTCAGGGGGCCAGTGTATCCACTCCAGGAGTGTCAACTCCAATATGAGGCAATTTGGTGTGAAATGTGGTGCCATGGTGTGGGGGCCCATAGGTCAGGCCCACCCCAGTAATAGATGTTGCTTATTCATCTAGTTGTCCGTGTCTCCCCTCTTCTCCGGCCCAGCGGCCCTCTTTGTTTGGCTAAATCATTTGAAGATTCACTGCAGAGTCTTAGAACCCTGAGAAGAGTCCTCTTGCTGCACTGTCTCTATGTCCCTGCCTGGCGGGGGGCTCGGCACTGGGGGGACACAATGGTCGCTGCACAAAAGGGGCTTTCCCCAACACAAGGCCTGGAGGACATCTCATAGCGTGACACTGGACCCAGTGGGACACATAATGGCCGACACACAAAAGGGGCTTTTTCTCAAGACAGTGACTCAGTGGACAGCTCATGGCATGACAAGCAGGCCAGCTCTCAGGCTAATTTGCTATGGAACCAGTCTGTCCAAATGGTGCTTCATCAGATGCCTGAGCTATCAGTAAACACCATTCAAATGGATCCAGAAAAAGAATGCGGGAATTTGTCCAGAACCTACTTCTTTGCTTGCGTAGTGATGAAGACAAAACATAATGCATGCTTCATACATCAAGTCATTGTATCAGCCTAGTGGTTAGAGCGTTGTGCCAGTAACCGAAAGGTTGCTGGATAGAATCCCTGAGCTGACAAGGTCAAAATCTGTTGTTCTGCCCCTGACCAAGGCAGTTAACCCACTGTTACCCGGTAGGCCATCATTTTAAATAAGAATTTGTTCTTAACTGACTTGCCCAGTTAAATAAGGGTAAAATATTTTTTTTAAACTTTTCTACAGATTTTATTTTCTTGTCTTCCTCTCTCTCCTTTCTCCTTATGCTCGGCCTGGTCTTAGTAACGTTACCTGCTAGTTGGAGCGCAGGATGAAACGCTCGTTCCGTTTAAACAGAAAGAAGTTCCCGTAATGATAGAGCCAGGTTTAATCTGCTGGGGCCTCTGACATGTCAACCTCAGTCAGGCAGGCGGCTGGGTGGGTGGTATGTCTTCCAGGCCCTTTGAAGAGAGACGATTTGGAGAGATTTGGATCATTACACAATAAAGAACACCTCATAAGTTGTGAAGTGAGTTGGGAAATGACGGTTAATGATGTTGACAGCAATTCACCTCCACCGAATTACAGAAGGATTTGACTAGACTTGCCTTCTTTAATGAGGCCCGCTCTGTAGAGGTAATGGGCCAGCAGCAGTAAGAGAGGAGGGAGGGAGAGTGAAGGAGAGGGAAAGAGAAGAAGGATGTCAGGGAAAGATACGAGGGAGTGAGGGAGGTCGAATATGAAAGAGGGAGGCTGAGAGAAATGTTCTCTTTCCCAAAAAGCTGAGCTAGCGTCCAATGTTAGCATTAGGCAGATAGACGATCACATGCCTCTCTTTAGACTGTCATGTCAGGGCGCTATCAAGGCCATCTTCAAAAGAAAGAGACCACGAGTGCAGGTACAGTAGGCCTTCGCCTCTTCTGTTTAAAGACCGTCTTCAGTGAAGAGGTTTGCTCTTGGTTAACTGGATCTGAATTCCATTTGCATGGAGAAACCAACCACATGCCCCATTTATTTTGATTGAAGGCTTTTGAAAAGTTACTAAAACACCAACAACCCAGATGGACATAGGCGCTAACTCTGGAGATTGGGGTATAGTTCTGTTGGGTTTTGTATCAAGGTCCTGTGATGATTAAGGAATGTGTTGAGTTATTTTCTGCATATGCATTGTTCTTTTTTTGAAGGCCAAGCCCACCCTTGGTGTGCGTGGCCAAATACCTCTATTTTCATGTCATCTGACACACAGCCATTGAAGAGGAGTGGGACAAAAATCAACAGCCTGATCAACTCTATGCGAAGGAGATGTGTTGCGCTGCATTAGGCAAATGGTGGTCACATCTGATACTGACTTGTTTTCTGACACACACCCCTACTTTTTTTTAAGGTACACTACATGACCACAAGTATGTGGACATCTGCTTGTCAAACATCTCATTCCAAAATCATGAGCATTAATCTGGAGTTGGTCCCCCCTTTGCTGCTATAACTGCCTCCACTCTTCTGGGAAGGCTTTCCACTAGATGTTGGAACATTGCTGCGGTGACTTGCTTCCATTCAGCTACAAGAGCCTTAGTAAGGTCGTGCATTGATGTTGGGCAATTAGGCCTGGCTCGCAGTCGGTGTTCCAATTCATCTCAAAGGTGTTCGATCAGGTTGAGGTCAGGGCTCTGTGCAGGCCAGTCAAGTTCATCCACACCGATCTTGACAAACCACTTCTGTATGGACCTCGGTTGGTGCACGGGGCATTGTCATGCTGAAACAGGAAAGGGCCTTCCCCAAACTGTTTCCACAAGTTGGAAGCAAAGAATCATCTAGAATATCATTGTATGCTGTAGTGTTAAAATTACCCTTCACTGGAACTAAGGTGCCTAGCCCAAAGCATGAAAACCAGCCTAAGAGCATTATTCTTATTCCCTCTCCACCAAACTTTACACTTGGCCCTATGCATTAAAACAGGTAGCGTGTTCCTGGCAACCGCCAAACCCAGATTAGTCCGTTGGACTGCCAGATGGTGAAGCGTGATTCATCACTCCAGAGAACGTGTTTCCACTGCTCCAGAGTCCAATGGTGGAGATCTTTACATCACTCCAGCTGACTTTTGACGTTGCGCATGATGATCTTAGGCTTGTGAGCGGCTGCTCGGACATGGAAACTAATTTCATGAACCTCCCGACGTACAGTTCTTCCAGAGGCAGTTTGGAACTCGGTAGTCAGTGTTGCACCCGAGGACAGGCGATTTAATGTGTTAAGTGCTTCAGCACTCGGCAGTCCCGTTCTGTGAGCTTGTGTGGCTTACCACTTCGCAGCTGAGCTGTTGTTGATCCTAGACTTTTCCACGTCACAATAACAGCACTTAGACTGGGGCAACTCTAGCAGGATAGGGCACTGCATCGCAGCGCTAGCTGTGCCACCAGAGACTGGGAGGTCTGTGGGGTGACGCACAATTGGCCTAGCGTCGTCCGGGTTAGGGAGGGTTTGGCCGGTAGGGATATCCTCGTCTCATCGCGCACCAGCTACTCCTGTGGCGGGCCGGGCACAGTGCACGCTAACCAAGGTCACCAGGTGCACAGTGTTTCCTCCGACACATTGGTGCGGCTGGCTTTCACGTTGGATGCGCGCTGTGTTAAGAGGCAGTGTGGCTTGGTTGGGTTGTGTTTCGGAGGACGCATGACTTTCGACCTTCGTCTCTCCCGTGCCCGTACCAGAGTTGTAGCGATGAGACAAGATAGTAACTACTAATAATTGGATACTACGAAATTGGGGAGAAAAAGGGGGTAAAATTCAAAATCAAACAAAAAAAGTTTTAATAACTCCAACCTAAGTGTATGTAAACTTCCTACTTCAACTGTGTATGTATTTGTATATATTCTATCTGTTATCTGTATATATATTGTGTATCTGTGACCGACAGATGCATATCTGTTTTCCCCGTCATAGATTAGGGCCTAATTTATTTATTTCAAATGACGCATTTCGTTATATGAACTGTAACTCAGTATAACCTTGGAAATTGTTGCTTGTTGCATTTATATTTTTGTTCAGTGTATAGAATTTTCTTGTTGCATAGTATTTCTATTATGCTTTTTATAGTATTTTTTTTGCTCATCCTTATCAAGGGATCCAATACTTCTGGACTCCACTGTATATCTAAAACAAGGGCTTATATAGATATTTTAATTGGTATGAATACTAGTCTAATTATCACTTCTGTGCCTGCCTGCTCCTGATGCTGTAGATTATTTAATTACCATGCCGTTACATTTTCAAACGATATTGCTTTCCCGTGTCACTTCCTAAGACGCTTCTGTACCTGACACTTAGTGAACCTCTTAATGATACACTGGAACGACAGCTAATTATATCGTAATAACAGGCTGATGAAGGGAGCTGGATGGAGGGTGGGACTTGCATACTGGTGTAGATGCATAGTAGAGTATTGTCGTTCTATGTCATTGTGGTTATTACACACCAAACCAGGCTACTTTTAATTACACATGTGTTAATGAATTATGTTGAACTCAATTCAACTGTTAGTTTGGTACAGGTGTAGCATTGTAATTTGACCTGTATTGTCACAGCAAAATAATCCTGCAGCAACATGATTTGAACGTTTAGTCCATTAGATATTGTTTGATGAAAAGTGCAACACTGTTAATATAACCACGTGTTAGTGTGGGTTTTCAGTGAATTTATGCAAATCACCAAGGTCATCTGGCATTTCCTGTGGTGCAGGAAAATTCTCGGCAACAAAAGAGTGATCAAATTAATATGGTAAAATAATTCAATTCGGTACGTAATATGTATGATAACGATAATAAATGTATGTTGGGATGATGTAATGTGTTTCAATAATATAAAGTGTTTGAATATCTTTTTTAAACTTGTTCTATTTGTCGTAATGCCATTACGGACATCTCCTATTTCCTGTAGAGCACAGGTTTGTTAGAAGGAAGTACCACCGGTACCAATTAGACCCTTCACTGAGAAACCAGGTTCCTACATGTCTTCTACACTGGGTGTAGTCAGACTGTTGTTGTAGTCTTCATTACGTGCTCCTCACAGCTCTCAACGCGGCAGGAACACAGCTGATACACATCCTGAGGACGCGGGGAGGGGGCAGATGGGTAATGTTTAGGAGGAGGAGGAGGGTAGAGCTGAGCGTAGTCGATGGCAACTGTGGTTGGCGGAGGAATCCACAGCGACTGCTTTCAAAACGTTTTAATTAGCCCTAAAATTAAGGCCGGGAGGAAACCAGTATATCTGTACTCGTTAGTATCGTGGCAAGGAAACAAAACACCAAGGGGATGTAACTTCTTTACAGCCCTAATGTTGGAAACAAACCTCATTATGTTTTACATACAGCAGGTTTTTAAAGGACCAAATATTTGACACAGAATGCTGTGGTAGTCATGCTGGTTAAGTGTGCCTTGATATCTAATTAAATCACTGACGGTGTCACCAGCAAAGCACCCCCACACCATCAGACCTCCTCCATGCTTCACGGTAGGAAACAAATATCTCAGATTTGGACTCGTCAAACCAAAGGACAGATTTCCACCGGTCTAATTGCTCGTGTTTATTGACCCAAGCAAGTATCTTCTTCTTATTGGTGTCCTTTAGTAATGGTTTCTTTGCAGCAATTCAACCTTTGCTTTATTCAAAAATGGACTACATTGTTGTTTTCCCCTCATCAATCTAAACACAATACCCCATAATGACAAAGCAAAAACAGGGTTTATGAAATGTTTGCAAATGTATTTTAAAAAAACAATGAAATATCACATTTACGTAAGTATTCAGACCCTTCCCCATGTTCGACCGGGTTCAAGTTTCAGGCTCTGGCTGGGCCACTTATGGATATTTAGAGACTTGTCCCAAAGCCACTCCTGCGTTGTCTTGGCTGTGTGCTTAGGGTCGTTGTCCTGGTGGAAGGTGAACCGTCGCCACAGTCTGAGGTTTTGAGCACTCTGGAGCAGGTTTTCATCAAGGATCTCTCTGTACTTTGCGCTGTTCATCCTTTCCTCAATCCTGACTAGTCTCCCATTCCCTGCCACTGAAAAACATCCCCACAGCATGATGCTGCCACCACCATGCTTCAACGTAGGGATGGAGCCAGGTTTCTTCCAGATGTGACGGGTGTCATTCAGGCCAAAGAGTACAATCTGGGTTTTATCAGACTAGAGAATCTAATTTCCCATGGTATTTGAGTCTTTAGGTGCCTTTTGGCAAACTCCAAGCGGGCTATTTTGAGGCTTTTACTGAGGAGTGGCTTCCGTCTGGCCACTCTACCATAAAGGCCTGGTTGGTGGAGTGCTGCCGAGTTGTCCTTCTGGAAGTTTCTCCCATCTCCACAGAGGAACTTTGGGGCTCTGTCAGAGTGACCATCAGATTCTTGTTCACCTCTCTGACCAAGGCCCTTCTTCCCCAATTGCTCAGTTTGGCCAGGCGGCCAGCTCTAGGAAGAGTCTTGGTGCGTCCAAGCTTCTTCCATTTAAGAATGATGGAGGCCACTGTGTTCTTGGGGACCTTCAATGCTGAATACATTTTTTGTTACCTTTCCCCAGATCTGTGCCTCGACACAATCCTGTCTCAGAGCTCTACGGACAATTCCTTAAACCTCATGGCTTGGTTTTTGCTCTGACATGCACTGTCAACTGTGGGACCTTTTATAGACAGGTGTGTGCCTTTCCAAATCATGTCCAATCAATTGAATTTACCACAGGTGGACTCCAATCACCAATCACATCTCAAGGATGATCAAAGGAAACAGGATGCACCTGAGATCAATTTCGAGTCCCATAGCAAACGGTCTCGATACTTATGTAAATAAGGTATTTCTGTTTTACATTTTTAATACATTTGCTAAAATAAAAAAATTAAAACGGTTTTCACTTTGTCATTATGGGGTATTGTGTGTAGATTGCTTATTTAATCAATTTTAGAATAAGGCTGTAACATAACAAAATGTGGAAAAAGTCAAGGGGTCTTCATTATTTCTGAAGGCACTGTATAATACTACAAGTAAAAAGAAGTAGCAACAGTGTACATGGTCGGCATGTGTGTGTATGTGATAACGTATTGTGTGTGGCGTCAGTGTGTATATGCACACTCCCAAGAAACAAGTGTGTGTGAAAACACAACAGATCCAATGAGAGGAACAGTGTTGTATCTACATGTATATGTCCTGAACACCCATCACAACCCATTTAATCCCATCCAAACACTTACACCCCCTCCCATACACACCCTCTACCATACAACCCCCCTCCCATAAAGACACATATATACGCACGCACACTCACAAGTACACTGCAGGCAGGTTTCAGGCCACTACAGTGCTGTGGTGGTGCTGTATCCCATGTCCTTGTCTTCCTCCATCTCCCCCCGCTCCTACTATGTCACAGACCTCAGGTAGCAGTCATTTAAAGATCTCACGTCCAGGACACATATATATAGCTCTCCCCTCCCTCGCCATCCTCCCTGGATACATGGCAATTCCCACGTTAGAGGATTACACTTTGTTCCCTACTCATGCTGCTGTAAATGACTACTAATGAAGAGGCTAATCATTAAGGTACACGTGGGGCGGGAGGGTAAATCTGTCCTTAACATGTTTTATGTGTTTCATCTGCTTTGAATAGGACATGGTTGGTGTCTGTTGATGCCATACATGTAAAAGGCACACAAGACCCTGATTAGAGGGGAGAGAGGTTCAGACTAGGGATGCACAATATATCGATTTATGCACAATATATCGGTGAGCATATCGGAATTGGCCGATATTAACTAAAAATGCCAACATCAGCATCGGCCCGATGTCTAGTTTAACGATAATGAGCAAAACCGATGTCAAAGCTGACGTGCATACCTATATAACGTAGTTAGATGACGTGCATACCTATATAACGTAGTTAGATGACGTGCGTACCTAATATAACGTAGGTAGATGACGTGCGTACCTATATAACGTAGGTAGATGACGTGCATACCTATATAACGTATGTAGATGACGTGCATACCTATATAACGTAGTTAGATGACGTGCATACCTATATAACGTAGGTAGATGACGTGCATACCTACAGTGCCTTGCGAAAGTATTCGGCCCCCTTAAACTTTGCGACCTTTTGCCACATTTCAGGCTTCAAACATAAAGATATAAAACTGTATTTTTTTGTGAAGAATCAACAACAAGTGGGACAAAATCATGAAGTGGAACGACATTTATTGGATATTTCAAACTTTTTTAACAAATCAAAAACTGAAAAATTGGGCGTGCAAAATTATTCAGCCCCTTTACTTTCAGTGCAGCAAACTCTCTCCAGAAGTTCAGTGAGGATCTCTGAATGATCCAATGTTGACCTAAATGACTAATGATGACAAATACAATCCACCTGTGTGTAATCAAGACTCCGTATAAATGCACCTGCACTGTGATAGTCTCAGAGGTCCGTTAAAAGCGCAGAGAGCATCATGAAGAACAAGGAACACACCAGGCAGGTCCGAGATACTGTTGTGAAGAAGTTTAAAGCCGGATTTGGATACAAAAAGATTTCCCAAGCTTTAAACATCCCAAGGAGCACTGTGCAAGCGATAATATTGAAATGGAAGGAGTATCAGACCACTGCAAATCTACCAAGACCTGGCCGTCCCTCTAAACTTTCAGCTCATACAAGGAGAAGACTGATCAGAGATGCAGCCAAGAGGCCCATGATCACTCTGGATGAACTGCAGAGATCTACAGACTCTGTCCATAGGACAACAATCAGTCGTATATTGCACAAATCTGGCCTTTATGGAAGAGTGGCAAGAAGAAAGCCATTTCTTAAAGATATCCATAAAATGTGTTGTTTAAAGTTTGCCACAAGCCACCTGGGAGACACACCAAACATGTGGAAGAAGGTGCTCTGGTCAGATGAAACCAAAATGGAACTTTTTGGCAACAATGCAAAACGTTATGTTTGGCGTAAAAGCAACACAGGTCATCACCCTGAACACACCATCCCCACTGTCAAACATGGTGGTGGCAGCATCATGGTTTGGGCCAGCTTTTCTTCAGCAGGGACAGGGAAGATGGTTAAAATTGATGGGAAGATGGATGGAGCCAAATACAGGACCATTCTGGAAGAAAACCTGATGGAGTCTGCAAAAGACCTGAGACTGGGACGGAGATTTGTCTTCCAACAAGACAATGATCCAAAACATAAAGCAAAATCTACAATGGAATGGTTCAAAAATAAACATATCCAGGTGTTAGAATGGCCAAGTCAAAGTCCAGACCTGAATCCAATCGAGAATCTGTGGAAAGAACTGAAAACTGCTGTTCACAAATGCTCTCCATCCAACCTCACTGAGCTCGAGCTGTTTTGCAAGGAGGAATGGGAAAAAATGTCAGTCTCTCGATGTGCAAAACTGATAGAGACATACCCCAAGCGACTTACAGCTGTAATCGCAGCAAAAGGTGGCGCTACAAAGTATTAACTTAAGGGGGCTGAATAATTTTGCACGCCCAATTTTTCTGTTTTTGATTTGTTAAAAAAGTTTGAAATATCCAATAAATGTCGTTCCACTTCATGATTGTGTCCCACTTGTTGTTGATTCTTCACAAAAAAATACAGTTTTATATCTTTATGTTTGAAGCCTGAAATGTGGCAAAAGGTCGCAAAGTTCAAGGGGGCCGAATACTTTCGCAAGGCACTGTATATAACGTAGGTAGATGACATAATGACACCACCAAAAATACAGCGCTACACAGAACAAAAGCAGAACAATTCTAAGTGCACACTTCCAACAACGTAACAAGTTCAAGTCCAGCAGTCATTTGAAAGAGTAAGAACATTTCAGTGGACAACACAAAAGTGAAACCATTAACGCCAAGACAATGGAATTCATTGCCCTTGACAACAACGGTTCTCTGTTGTGGATGGTGTTGGCTATCACCGACTGGTCGAGCACCGGTACACACTTCCAAGTAGGCGCTATTTTTCAGATGTTGCCCTGCAGGAGTTACACAATATTGTTGAAACACATCCATGAGCTACTTGCTATGGGTGTCACTGCTATTAGTTTCACGACTGACATTTGGACCAGCTATGTCAGCCCCATGAGCATGCTGAGTCTGACAGCACAGTGGGTGGACGAGGATTTCATACTGAGGAAAGCTATATTGCATGTTCAAGAATGTGCTGGTTCTCATACCACTGCTGCCTTTCAATGGCATTTGAGAACATGTTTGAAACTTGGAAACATGAACACACTCCTAGCGCCATTCGAACAACTGACTCGAGAAATATGCTCATCAACCGCGTCTGCAGCAGACGTGATACCCTCTGTCATGGCATTGAACCCCCTGCTCAATAAAACTGCCAACACAGACCGTGGGTTTAAAACTTACAAAAGTACTCGAGGCTGTGAACAAGCAATTCGGTGGCATTCTCTCTGAGCCTCTTTACTGTGTCGCCACCATGCTTGATGCTAGGTACAAGGACCGGTACTTTGATGCAGACAAGTAACAGGGTTTACGTGAAATGTTACAGACGCAGCTGGACAAGCTGGAAACGGACACAGTGACAGTGCGCACCGAGGAAGAGAGGCCACGGACAGACAGAGCTGAAACTTGTATGATGGAATCCTGGTTGAGGCTGAAGTTGATGCAGGGTTACATCTTATGCAAACAAAAGAGATTCAATTGCATACATAGCACATTGTCTAACATTTATGTTAAAGCTGAAATATCCTATGCATGAATAATTTCACTAAGTTAACATGAATTGAACCTCAACAGGTTTGTTTAACACTTTAAATGATAGGGTATTCAAAAAAGAAACACTACAAACATGTCCTTTTTTCATTGGTACAAAAGTATACTGCCATAGCTAAATTCCCAATCTGGCCCCATTCCATCTCCATCATGGCCACCTTATCATCCCCCTCATTCCTAATTGGCATAGACCACTCCTCACCTCTCCACCTGATAGCTGATGTGTGGTGATCGTTCTGCCACAGAAATGGTACATCACCCAGGTGGGTGCTATACATTGGATGTGGATGAGGTTAACTAATTCAGAGGCTTTCCTCAATTGGCCAAGATCAGCTTCCTTACTTTACAGACAGATATAAATGTGTATCTACTGATGGTGTTAAAACAGATTTTCTGGACATAACGAAAGGTGTCCCGCAGGGATAAATTCTGTGCTTTTTACTATATATATTAACAATATTGGTTTGTGTGTAAAAATAAAAAAGAAGTAATTTGTACCTGTATGCGGACAATACTGTTGTGTATATGCTATTTCCCCCGCTGTTGACCAGGCTCTATCTGAACTATGGTCTGCTGTCATTGTTTTACAGAAAACCTTTATTGACCTTAAATCAGTATTGAATGCAGGTTAAAAAAAACTAAGTATATGTTGTTTTCTAGAGTGCATAAAAATTACGCTAATGATTTAAGCTTATACTTTGGATGGTCCCCACATTGATCATGCTCCTGCTTACAGATACAGTGGGGAGAGCAAGTATTTGATACACTGCCGATTTTGCAGGTTTTCCTACTTACAAAGCGTGTAGAGGTCTGTAATTTTTATCATAGGTACACTTCAACTGCGAGAGACGGAATTCTAAAACAAAAATCCAGAAAATCACATTATATGATTTTTAAGTAATTAATTTGCATTTTATTGCATGACATAAGTATTGGATCACCTACCAACCAGTAAGGATTTTAGCTCACACAGACCTGTTAGTTTTTCTTTAAGAAGCCATCCTGTTCTCTACTCATTACCTGTATTAACACCTGTTTGATCTCGTTACCTGTATAAAAAACACCTGTCCACACACTCAATCAAACAGACTCCAACCTCTCCACAATGGCCAAGACCAGAGAGATGTGTAAGGACATCAGGGTTAAATTTTAGACCTGCACAAGGCTGGGATGGGCTACAGGACAATAGGCAATCTGCTTGGTGAGAAGGCAACAACTGTTGGCGCAATTATTAGAAAATGGAAGAAGTTCAAGATGACGGTCAATCACCCTCGGTCTGGGGCTCCATGCAAGATCTCACCTAGTGGGGCATCAATGATCATGAGGAAAGTGAGGGATCAGCCCAGAACTACACGGCAGGACCTGGTCAATGACCTGAAGAGAGCTGGGACCAGTCTCAAAGAAAACCATTAGTAACACACTCCGCCATCATGGATTAAAATCCTGCAGCACATGCAAGGTTCCCCCTGCTGAAGCCAGCGCATGTCCAGGCCCGTCTGAAGTTTGCCAATTACCATCTAGATGATCCAGAGGGGGAATGGGAGAAGGTCATGTGGTCTGATGAGACAAAAATATAACTTTTTGGTCTAAACTCCACTCGCCGTGCTTGGAGGAAGAAGAAGGATGAGTACAACCCCAAGAACACCATCCCAACCGTGAAGCATGGAGGTGGAAACATCATGTCAGTGTGTGCAAACCTGGTCAAGAACTACAGGAAACGTATGATCTCTGTAATTGCAAACAAAGGTTTCTGTACCAAATATTAACAACAATATTGTTTTAGATTCCGTCTCTCACAGTTGAAGTGTACCTATGATAAAAAATGACAGACCTCTACATGCTTTGTAAGTAGGAAAACCTGCAAAATCGGCAGTGTATCAAATACTTGTTCTCCCCACTGTATCTGTGCATCTGGATAGACGATAAGATGTCTTTCAAAAAGCATATTGATGAGTTAGAAGCTGAGGATAAAAATGGGCTTCTTCTATGGAAATAGGTCATGCCTATCACTAAATAGTCGAATGTGGATCATTCAGTCGACTTTTCTTCCGTTCCTAGACTATGGTGACTATATGCACTCATCACTGCTCATCAGAAAGTATGTTGGCCCTCTTTGATGATGGGTAGGTCAAAACACTGCATTTTATTCATTTATAAAGCCCTATTGCAAAAAACTCCCACATTACCTACCCATATAAATATGAGTTACCATACTCACTCACAGGGATAGCTAACACTGGCAATTCTGTCTGTTGCTACAGACTTTTAAGCTTTTAATTCCTATGTACCCCATGTACCCTATGTATCCTATGTACCCCACATAGATGCCTCCCGAGCAGTTCAAAATGTTGATTGAGGACCTCTTTTGAGGAAAGTGATTGTTTTTCTTGTGTTTGTATTTTTGTATTCTCTTATATTTTGTAAAATGTGTGAAATTGTCAAATGCAGGGCTCCTTTGGTCTCAATGGGACTCCCTGTTAAAATAAAGGTAAAATAAAAAGCTTCTGTGGTGAATGTGTTTGCACCGCTGTGAGGGATTTCCGACAGACCGGACGACTCTCCCTCCCGACGCCAGAGGGGTACACTACGTACATGGTTTGAGGAGTTATTGAGTTACTTTGGTCAACTCTGAGTTCAACTCGGGATAACCGGTACCACGAAGTGGCTCACCTTTTAGCCAGGTATATTTCTATGGCAACGAATGCTTCAGAACTAACCTGCCTTCAGGGCAGGTTAACTCAGGGTTAACTCCATATATACAGTACCAGTCCACACACCTACTCATTCAAGGGTTTTTCATTATTTTTTACTATTTTCTACAAATAATAGTGAAGACATCAAAACTTTGAAATAACACACACAGAGTCATGTATTAACCCAAAAAGTGTTAAACAAATTAAAATATATTTTAGATGTTATTATATTAATTAATATTAATTAATATAAATATAAATTATTAATTAACCTGCCTCTAACCACTAGGTTACCTGTCTCTAACCACAAGGCTACCTGCCTCTAACCACTAGTGTACCTGCCTCTGACCACTAGGCTACCTGCCTCCGACCACTAGGTTACCTGCCTCTGACCACTAGGTTACCTGCCTCTGACCACTAGGCTACCTGCCTCTGACCACTAGGCTACCTGCCTCTGACCACTAGGCTACCTGCCTCTGACCACTAGGCTACCTGCCTCTGACCACTAGGCTACCTGCCTCTAACCACTAGGCTACCTGCCTCTAACCACTAGGTTACCTGTCTCTAACCACTAGGCTACCTGCCTCTAACCACAAGGCTACCTGCCTCTAACCACTAGTGTACCTGCCTCTAACCACTAGGATACCTGCCTCTGACCACTAGGCTACCTGCCTCTGACCACTAGGCTACCTGCCTCTGACCACTAGGCTACCTGCCTCTAACCACTAGTGTACCTGCCTCTGACCACTAGGCTACCTGCCTCTGACCACTAGGCTACCTGCCTCTGACCACTAGGATACCTGCCTCTGATCACTAGGCTACCTGCCTCTGACCACTAGGCTACCTGCCTCTAACCACTAGGCTACCTGCCTCTAACCACTAGGATACCTGCCTCTAACCACTAGGATACCTGCCTCTAACCACTAGACTACCTGCCTCTAACCACTAGTGTACCTGCCTCTAACCACTAGGCTACCTGCCTCTGACCACTATGCTACCTGCCTCTGACCACTAGGATACCTGCCTCTGATCACTAGGCTACCTGCCTCTGACAACTAGGCTACCTGCCTCTAACCACTAGGATACCTGCCTCTGACCACTAGGCTACCTGCCTCTAACCACTAGGCTACCTGCCTCTGACCACTAGGCTACCTGCCTCTAACCACTCTGATACCTGCCTCTAACCACTGGGATACCTGCCTCTGACCACTAGGCTACCTGCCTCTAACCACTAGGCTACCTGCCTCTAACCACTACAATACCTGCCTCTGACCACTAGGCTACCTGCCTCTGACCACTAGGCTACCTGCCACCCTCCATGTTGTTGTCTCTTACTGTTTACTTCCCTTAAGGCTCGCACAAAATATGTTTCTAGCGTTCGTCTGCCGATCGTTCAGCGCGCTGTGTTTTAAAGACCACCTGCTGTAGATATCTGACTGACAGTATTTTCACCAACTAAGTTCTCAAATTATGGCCGGCACTATGATCAAAGGTGCTAAGTACTCTTAGCCAGCAAACACTATTGGTGTGCCTGAGCCCTTAAGTAACTTATCCTCTAACTTCTCCTATTCAGGAGCAGGGCAGCACTTAAAAATATTACTTCCTCCTCCATGTTTGCTCGTTTATGTGAAGGATAGAATGTCATTCACTGTCACGTGAAAATAGAATGCTGATGATGTCGTTTTTGTGTTTTAAACTTTTGCTAACGACAACGACCAAGTTTGATTTCGGGCGACAGTACAATGTTCATAATGTTCCTGCGACAACTGTCTACAGACAGAAGGACTAAACCAGCCTTTATACACACAATATCTAATATTTCAGATGTGAGAATGTGGTTTGAAAATGATTTGGTTAGTGCGAAAGTCATATCGGTCTGTGGTATTGAGTTATAGACTCTCTGCCATGGCTCTCTGCTCTCTGGGGAGAGTGCATGTGTAGATATGGTTCATATTCTTTCCCATGTCATTATAGCTGGTAGTAGAGCTGACAGTCCAGTGAATAAGACAGGGACTGATCCTTTTCCTTCATGGTGCCCACTTCAAAGTCACTGCTCTAGGGTCAGATTGGCCTGGAATTGGGTCTCCCTTCACATATCTCTTCCCTCCCTTATAACTGATCATGGATCAGCTTGGCCGAGGGATAAGGACGAGACTGAGATAAGGTTGACCTAATAATCCAGGTTTGACCCTGGCTTGGCCCAGGCAGAACTTAAAGGTCCATCACTGACTGACCTGTTTGGGGGGCTGTCTGTCTGTTAGGGCGTGTCAGCCCTTTGAACTAGTTCACTGTATTATGATGGTAGACACAGTATAAGTTACTACACTGACTCCAAGTTGACAAAAACAATATTAGTTAGGCCTTTATAAGATTAGATTCACAACTACTAATCAGAGAAAACCTTGTAATTTGACCCTGTGAATGAATATTATATTAGGCCTACATGTGGAGAAGCCACATTCCTCTTCATGCTGTATGGTCTCTGTGCAGCAATGTTTTTTGTGAATGTTAGTATAGAATGATTAGTTGTCTCTTCATATGACACATGCCCTCATCCCTCTGTGAGACTGAGCTGAAAATCTATTATCTTTGTCAATTTGTAGCAATGTACTGCTGCACACGCGCACACACGCACACACACACACACACACACAGACACAGACACAGACACACACAAACGCAAGTGCACACCAAAACCAAAGCTTCCTCCATGGCTCTGTCAGTTTGCCCCCATCATTACAGTATTCATCATTACATTCACCTAAAAGCAAATAATCACTAGAGGCCTGTCACTGCGTGGCAGATGATCGATGGGCTTTGAGGGACGACCCAGCCATGTCCACTCATGAATTATGATAGACTCCCTCTATATGATGGACCACACGAAAGCTTTTCATCAGAAAGACACATGCACACATAGATACGCATGCATGCAAGCACCCAGGTGTGCGCACACACATACACACACAGGCACATAAGCACAAATACATAAGGTGCCTTTGGAAAGTATTCAGACTCCTTGGCGTTTTGCAAATGTTGTTACATTACAGCCTTAATCTAAAATGGATTCGTTTTAAAATCCTCATCAATCTACACACAATACCCCACAATGACATAGCGAAAACTGTTTTTATTTTTATTTTAGGAAATGTATTAAAAGACAAAGTATTCAAACCCTTTGCTATGAGACTCGAAATTGATCTCAGGTGCATCCTGTTTTCATTGATCATCCTTGAGATGTTTCTACAACTTGATTGGAGTCCACCTGTGGTAAATTCAATTGATTGCGCATGATTTGGAAAGGCACACACCTGTCTATCTAAGGTCAAAGCAGAAACCAAGCCATGAGGTTTAAGGAATTGTCTGTAGAACTCTGAGACAGGATTGGTACTCTGGAGAAGGGAACCATTGAAAATCCCCAAGTACACAGTGGCCTTCATCATTCTTAAATGTAAGAATTGTGGAAAACTTCCAGAAGGACAACCATCTCTGCAGCACACTACCAATCAGGTCTTTATGGTAAAGTGGTCAGACGGAAGCCACTCCTCAGTAAAAGGCACATGACAGCCCACTTTGAGTTTGCCAAAAGGCACCTAAAGACTCTCTTATTAAACCAAGGTTGAACTCTTTGGCCTGATTACCAAGTGTCCTGTCTGGAGGAAACCTGGCACTATGCTTATGTTGAAGCATGGTGGTGGCAGCATCATGCTGTGGAGATGTTTTTCAGTGGCAGAGACTAGGAGACTAGTCAGGATCGAGGCAAAGATGAACGGAGCAAAGTACAGAGAGATCCTTGATGAAAACCTGCTCCAGAGCACTCAGGACCTCAGACTGGGGGTGAAGGTTCACCTTCCAACAGGACAATGACCCTAAGCACACAGCCAAGACAATGCAGGAGTGGCTTCGGGACAAGTCTCAATGTCCTTGAGTGGCCCAGCCAGAGCCCGGAATTGAACCAGATCGAACATTATCTGGAGAGACCTGAAAATAAAAGTTTTGGGAAATTTGGGCTAATACTAATACATTTGTTCAGAGAACAATATAAAATATTTTGTTTAACAAGTCATATTTTTTTCTCAAATGTAGGGGGTAAAACATTTTGACACTCTTAAATAGTCTTAGAAATAGTAGTCCAAAGTTTAGTATTTGGTCCCATATTCATAGCCCGCAATGACTACATCAAGCATGTAACTCTACAAACTTGTTGGATTTATTTGCAGTTTGTTTTTGTTTCAGAATTGAGAACAATTCTTATTTACAATGACAGCCTAGGAACAGTGGGTTAACTGCCTTGTTCAGGGGCAGAACAACAGATTTTTACCTTGTCAGCTTGGGGATTCGATCTAGCAACCTTTCGGGTACTGGCTCAAAGCTCTAGCCACTAGGCTACCTGTCGCCCCGAGTAGCTTAGGGGAATAGAAATGAATGGTAAATAATGTATTGGGTCATTTTGGAGTCACTTGTATTATAAATAAGAAATATAATATGTTTCTAAACACTTGTACATTCATGTGGATGCTAACATGATTACAGATAATCCTGAATGAATTGTGAATAATGATGAGTGAGAAAGTTACAAAGTGTAAAGATCATACCCCCAAGAGGACCTCTCATCATTACAATAACAGGGGAGGTTAGCATGTCTTGGGGGGTCTGTGGGTGACTTTTAACCGCCAAATAAATGTGTTCCTCATGTCTCACTCATTGTTCGGGAGAAGTTTGGTCCAAGTCGGACGTTTGGGTCTATATTTCTTGAATATAAATCTGAATTGTATAAATTCAAATGTCCAATTTGGGTGCAATCAATTTACTTAATTTCTCAGAAATCCACTTTCTTGTGCTTTTTGAGGTGTAACAACCCCATCTTTATCAAGGGTGTCAATAATTTCAGACCCCACCGTGCATATCTACCTCAGTTGGTATGGTACTTCTTCTATATTGCTTCATTCCTTTGTGTTTATTTCTTAGGTGTTTTTTTATTTGTTCTTATTTAACTCTGCGTCTTTGGGAAAGATCTTGTAAGTAAGCATTTCACTGTAAGGACTACACCAGTTGTATTCGGCGCATGTGACAAATACAATTGGAATTGATTTGAGCTGTTGTTGTGGTGTGATGTGTAGATCTGTTGTCCAATAGCAAAGCCCTATCTTACTGTACTGGTTGCTGTACTGTAAACTACCTGCTTTAATCACAGGACATCCAATTGCTTCCAGAGTGACGTGATCGCCCAATGAAGCCTAATCGACTTGTCAGCCTGATGGACAGATGGACGTTTCCCTTCCTTCCTATTTCCTCTCCCAGACATGTCTGTCCATTTCTCTCCATTCACTTTTCTTATTAAGTTTATTAAAGCCCGTCCGGATCCTACTTTTTCCCAGCCCCACTCCCTTCTCCCATTCATTACTCTGCCTTATCATGGCAGGCCATCTGAAGTGTGCTGCTGCTAGTCCATTATGCACGTATGAAGGCCATCAATGCCCCAGTATTGGCCAATTCATCAAACATGTATCTGATGCCCTGTGTGTCAATTTGCCTGTCGCTCTCCAGTCTGCGGCCTTATTACTGGAATAATAACATTACTTCTCCAGTCAAAGGCCTTATTACTGGAATAACAACATTACTTCTCTAGTCGAAGGCCTTATTACTGGAATAATAACATTACTTCTCCAGTCTGCGGCCTTATTACTGGAATAAAAACATTACTTCTCCAGTCAAAGGCCTTATTACTGGAATAACAACATTACTTCTCTAGTCGAAGGCCTTATTACTGGAATAATAACATTACTTCTCCAATCCAAGGCCGTATTACTGGAATAAAAACATTACTTCTCCAGTCAAAGGCCTTATTACTGGAATAACAACATTACTTCTCTAGTCGAAGGCCTTATTACTGGAATAACAACATTACTTCTCCAATCCAAGGCCTTATTACTGGAATAATAACATTACTTCTCCAGTCCAAGGCCTTATTACTGGAATAATAACATTACTTCTCCAATCCAAGGCCGTATTACTGGAATAACAACATTACTTCTCCAGTCTGCAGCCTTATTACTGGAATAATAACATTACTTCTCCAATCCAAGGCTGTATTACTGGAATAATAACATTACTTATCCAATCCAAAGCCTTATTACTGGAATAACAACATTACTTCTCCAGTCTGCAGCCGTATTACTGGAATAATAACATTACTTCTCCAATCCAAAGCCTTATTACTGGAATAACAACATTACTTCTCCAGTCTGCAGCCGTATTACTGGAATAACAACATTACTTCTCCAGTCTGCAGCCGTATTACTGGAATAATAACATTACTTCTCCAATCCAAGGCCGTATTACTGGAATAATAACATTACTTATCCAATCCAAAGCCTTATTACTGGAATAACAACACTACTTCTCCAGACCAATGCCTTATTACTGGAATAACAACATTTCTTCTCCAGTCCAAGGCCTTATTACTGGAATAAAAACATTACTTCTCCAGTCCAATGCCTTATTACTGGAATAAAAACATTACTTCTCCAGTCCAAAGCCTTATTACTGGAATAAAAACATTACTTCTCCAGTCTGCAGCCGTATTACTGGAATAACAACATTACTTCTCCAGTCCAAGGCCTTATTACCTAAATAAAAACATTACTTCTCCAGTCTGCAGCCTTATTACTGGAATTAAAACATAACTTCTCCAGTCCAAGGCCTTATTACTGGAATAACAACATTACTTCTCCAGTCCAAGGCCGTATTACTGGAATAAAAACATTACTTCTCTAGAATCTCCACCACCAAGAATATATTTGAAGTCACACAAGTCATTTAATGTTAAAACAAGGCCTTAGGCTTTTGCCTCTTGCCTTTTCAAGGTTCTCCTATTTTTTCCCCCTACTCAAACAGACCAGAGGTCTGAAAAGATCTATCTGGTTCTCTGCAGATTGTTTCAGCTGCTAAAGTGAATACAGAGATTCCTCCATAACTGTGGGGATTGTTCTGTGTCTGTTGTTGTGACTGGTCTTTGTTAGGATATATTTGGATGCTATCAGGCTTGTGGAATGGCTATACGGTATATGGTAGTTGCTAGTTCAAGATGGGGGCCCTTCAGCTGTTAGGATATAGCTGCTGTCTCAGTTGACCTCTAGTCCTAAACACTACTAAAAGGTCAACTGGGATTTGTTCTGACATAATGCTGCCTCACAGATGTAGAAGATAGATCTGAGGCTACCATCCTCCTCTCATTCGTTACTTAAAGACATCTGACATGAGACAGACCCACGCCATTGGTAGGCGTGACTGACATTTTAAGCCAATAATCACAGAGGGTATTCTTCCCTCTGCCGGGCTGTCAGTGGTGGTTTATCAATCAATGTGTCTGCATTAGTATTAGACTAACGATCTGGCTCTGTCTGTACCTCTGGGTCACGGGTATGTCTCCTCTCCTGTCTCCTTGTCTGGCCTCTTGTCTCCTCTCATGTCTCCTTGTTTAGCCACCTGTCTCCTCTCATGTCTCCTTGCTTGGCCTCCTTTCTCTCCAATTTCCATTAATCTCATTTCCTTTCCTTTTTTCTCCTCTTTCCTTTCCTCTCGTGTGTGCGTGCGTGCGTGCGTGCGTGCGTTGATGTTTTGCACATGTGTGTGTTTTCCATTTTACCCAGCCACAGGAGCTTTGGGACACAGTTCAATTATGCTCATTATATTTTTTGAAAACAAAAGAGAGCTCCTCATGTTTTTAACTAAAGCACTTTTACTGCAGCGCTTTCACTCTGTTAGTTCTGCAAACTCCGTATTAAAACTAGGCTCTTATAAAGGTAATGAAACCAAAGGTCGGTGTTAGGGAAATCTGCAGAGAGCGCCAGGGAAAGCTGGAGACAATTAAAGTCCAATCCCCCTACTGTATCCCCCCTACACACACACACACACACACACACACACATACATATACACACACATACAGAGAGAGAGAGAGAGATCAGGATGGGGTTTGGTAGCTGTGCTGTGCCGGGCCCTGCTCTCCCCTAGCTGTGAATTTAGTTGATTAGATCTGCTGGTGCACACAGCAGTGGTGACATGAAAACAACAATTAATAAGCCTTCCCTCTGCGCCATGCGGCTTCTTTTAACCAAGCAGTTAATAATGCAACCCAGAGGACTACAGGCCCTATCGTGTCATACAAACACACGCAGGTACGCATGCATTAACACACACACACTGTGTGTACAGTATGTGAGGGGGATTTCAATAGGAGTACTGTCTCAGGTTCTACAGTCTTTGTCCATCTTCATGTCTTTGCCTTTTTACATTGATCATCTTGTGTTCCTCGTTTCCCTTTTCTTTTCCCTTACGGTCAGTTGGAATGTGTTCTCTCTTTCTCCCCCCTCTTGCTATCCATTTGCAGATTGACATGATGAAACAATTATGTTTACATTGAGTAAATCACAGACAGTGTATAATGACAGGGACACTAGCCAGATCAGAGAGTGTATTAGTTGAGACTGGGCCTAGTGCTGGGCAGTGTTCTCAGGCTGACTGTAGGAACCAGAAGGGTGTGTTAATATCGCTTCATTGTTTACCTTTTTATTTTTCACATTGGATGAAAATAATATTACCGTGGTTGAAGCAGGTGTCTTGTTTATCTATTTTTGTAATTAAGTATAGAAATGACAGTCATGAGTCAGAAAATAGTCCTATTAGATCCAGTCTCAGCCAGCTCCTGGCAGGTTTACATGTCAATGATTGACTCCATTATATAATGCTGACAGTGTAGCCTGAACGCATGATGAACACAAACACATTGGGAATTTATGTTATTTTATACTTATACAATTGTTCAGAGAAAGAGATTTTGTTTAACAAGTAATATATATTTTTTCCCAAAAAGTTACGGGTGTATTGTTGACACGCCTAAAGACTACATCAAGTGTGTGACTCTACAAACGTGTTGGATGGATTTGTAGTTAGTTTTGGTTGCGTTTCAGATTATGTTGTGCACAATAGAAATAAATGGTAAATAATGTATTGTGTCATTTTGGAGTCACTTTTATTATAAATAAGAGTAGAAAATGTTTCTAAACACTTGTACATTCATGTGGATGCTACCATGATTACAGATAATCCTGAATGAAATTGAATAATGATGAGTGAGAAAGTTACAGACGCACAAATATCATACCCCCAAGACATGCTAACCTCTCACCATTACAATAACAGGGGAGGCTAGCATGTCTTGAAGGGTCCGTGGGTGACTTTTAACCGCCAAAAATGTGTTCTTTATATCATTGTTAAGAAGAAGTTTGGTCCAAGTCACATGTTGGGTGCTATATATATATTGAATATAATCTGAATCCTATACATTTAAATGTCTAATTTGGGTGCAATCAATTTGCTTAATTTCTATTTTTTCTTCTTAATTTCACATAGTGGAAATGACAGTGGGTCTAGTATAAGGGATTATGCTGTTTGAACTTCGGTGGCGCAGTGGTCTGAGCAGTTCACACCCAGTGCTTTTTATGTGAACGCCAAGGAAGCCATGTAGCCTATTGACTTTCACCGACCTTTTCAAACGTCTGACATCAAAGTTTATTTCTAGTGGTCACACTGATTATACAACGCACACATGGCTTTGTACACCTTCAACAAGGCTTGAACTGTGCAAGGCCCCAACCAATTGAGTAATGCTCTCAATCATCATTATGCTTAGTGTGTGATGTGGGTGTGCTTGTGTGCATAAGAGAAATATGTGACTGCATCACAGGGATACAAATAGTCCCCCAAAATGTTTTTACTAAAATGCTTTGGTGTTAAAACCTTTAAACCAACCCCCATCACAGTTTGCAAACAAGTTTCCCTTTCCATTCCGTCTGTGATTGCCGGAATACGTATTCTGTATTCTACTGGTTGGGCTGTGAAGATGATGGATGACAAGTTAAATTTGTGTCCGGGGAGTGAAGGTGAAGTGTGACAGAGTGATTTGTCTTGGGAATGGAGGGTTAGGGTCAGGCCAAAGCGGGCGCCTCCAGGCACAAGACATTGACAAATTCATCCTGCCCGCCACATTTCTGAAGCCTTTTGTTTTGAATCCTGGCTACTGACTGGTGACCCCCATCCCTCATCCTGCCAGCGTAGAAGGAAGCTGGTCGCGGCTGAGTCCCGGGTCCAGGCCATGCCAGGGGAACTCAGCACCACTAATTCACACCATTCAACCCTCTGACAGGCCCCTACCCGAACTCTCCCTGCCTCTCCAGACGCGTGAAAAGAGGGAGGCAGAAATATTTATTTCTGCACGTAATGGCCGTCTGCACAGCCGTATAATTTGTATTTTTCTCTCTCGCTTTCTCGCGCTCTCTCTCGCTGTCTCTCTCTCGCTGTCTCTCTCTCGCTCTCTCTCTCTCGCTGTCTCTCTCTCGCTGTCTCTCTCTCGCTCTCTCTCTCTCGCTCTCTCTCGCTGTCTCTCTCTCGCTCTCTCTCTCTCTTTCTCGCTGTCTCTCTCTCTCGCTGTCTCTCTCTTTCTCTTTCTCTTTTTCTCTCTCTCTCTCTCTCTCTCTCTCTCTCTCTCTCTCTCTCTCTCTCTCTTTCTCTTTCTCTCTCTCTCGCCTTATCATTGCAGGTCACTGGCGGGCCTCAAAGCGTTCACTGGGCTGGAAGAACTGGTCGTCGACAACAATCTGCTCGGAAACGACCTCCAGTTGCCCAGGTTACCCACCCTCCACACCCTAACACTCAATAAGAACCAAATATCCTTTCAAGCAGAGCGGCACTCACTATCTGCCTCTCATTCTTCAGCATGGGCTAAGGCTACAGGCCACAAGCCATTGTCTTTGCTGTTTGTTGTACTTCTATATCTCTGATTTGACTCTTTATCGCTGTGTTCTCAAAGTCTGTGGAAGTCTCTAATAGTGTGTTTGTAGTGAGTGTAAATGCAGTGCTATAAAGGTATCTGGGTCTTTGTGCTGTAGTTTAGACCCCACAGACTAGTTTCTAAGCCACGGGGACCTCTAGTGGAGACAGGAATAAAAGCCAGTAGGGGCTGTGTTGATATGTTGAGGAAGAAACGGGAAATGGAGAAACGTCTGAACCTACCAAATGCTTTGAGAAAGAGCACTTTTAAATTTATATTAGTTGTATAACCAATTATGAACATTGTCAAATGAACCAGTAGTGTAATATCCCATGCAGTGTAGTAGTGGGAAAAACTGAAAACCTCCTAACAATTGCAGAGACGATAATTTAAAAACTACATGTAGTTTCCTCATTGAATAGTAAACCAGGTTAACCGTAAGCACTCAAACCCAAACACTGCGCCACTACTTATGATCAGACGGAAAATATGTTTCAACTTCCTCCTTTAGTGTTAAGAACCCAGCCTATCTATGTGTCCTTGTCCCCCCTGGTAGCCTCTCCCTAGTAGATCCATCTACAGGGTAATGATGCAAAAACACACCTCCCGTGTCAACATTAAAAGTGGGGCTCCTAGAAGTGCGTGTCAGCGGCTCTGAAGCTCTGAGTCAGGTTGTGAAGTGGCCTGCACATGCTAATGGCCCAATTAGACCACATCCTGATGTGGAGCTGTGCCATTTTACACACTCCACCACTGCATTAGTGCGCTTGTATTTTGACACTTTGGGGCTCAATTTTCCAATGAAGTGAATGTATTAGTGATGAATGTGTCTGGGAGGCTGGTTTTGTTTGGGAGGCTGGTTGCTTTTTTTTTCATGTTTGGGGGGGGGGGACTTTTTTCCCGTCAGCTACGGCTCTGGAATCACCGACCGTTTGAACCACAAGGCATCCATCATTTACCCGGTCACCTAGGAGAGAGGGGGGAGAGAAGGAGAAGAAGAAAGGGAGAGAGAGAGAGGAAGAAAAAGAGGAGGGTGGAAAGAGAGAGAGAGAAAATACAGGGAACAAACAGGAAAATATATGCCAAACTCTGAGCCTTAAATTGAGCCTTTCTGTCTGCTCCCTCACACAACAACACGATGCCTATGACCTATGCCCTCTGAAGGCCATCGTGAATTTCATAGTGGTGTGTGTGGGAGGGAGGTCTGTGTGTGTGCGTGCGTGTGTAAGTGAGGGGGGTCTGGGGTAAATGGTAATGTAATTAACCGTGTTGGCTCCTTGACCTCTGACCGCTGACACCTGACTGACATTGAGGAGCTGCTGGAGCACTTGGCGAAGGCGGCACCGTCGCTGCAGTACCTCAGCCTGCTGGGAAACGAGGTCTGTCCCAACCAGCTGGTCAGCCTGGACAAGGATGAGGACGACTACCAGAGATACAGGTACACACTCACACACAGGTCATTGCCAAAGAGTCGCACAGTGATGATGTCATAACAACATTGGTGTCTGTTCTCTGTCCTGTTCAGGATTCTAAACATACTTATTTTAAATAAAAGTTACATGAATCCTTTTTTTCCAATATTTGTTTAATTTTTTATTAACGTTTTTTACATTTTTTGTAGGTTATTATATTTGTGTATACTTTTTATTTACACTGAATGAGGAACAAACATTCCTTGTCCCAACCAGATTGTGGATGGAACCTCATGGTTGTAAAAGCTTCCTCTCCACATTCTGGTTGGGCAAAATGCATTTCATGTGTGACTAGTCACCGCCACAAATGAGTGTTTACTAGCAGAGCAGACCATGCATTAAACATCACAGCCTCTCCTCAAGCCATGCAATGTGACCACCCTTTGTCAGCCTCTTTTACATGAAACACGATAAAAGGAAAAAACACACATTCTCTTTTGTCTGTTTTAGCCCTAAGTGCTTATTTCTGACTCTGTGTTCTGTATTAATCATTTACTAGCACCAACGATTGGCTGTAAGCCTCTCTGTCTCTCTCTTTCTCCCTCACTCTGTCTCTATCTCTCGGTCTCACCCTCACTCTTTTTGTATCTCTCTGTCTCTCTCTTTCTTTCTCTCTCTCTCTATGCCTCTCTCTCTCTCTCTCTCTCTCTCTCTCTCTCTCTCTCTCTCTCTCTCTCTCTCTCTTTCTTTCTCTCTTTCTCTCTTTCTCTCTTTCTCCCCCTCCCATACTTATCTTACTGCTAAGTGAAGCCGTTCTGCCCTGACTGACTGAGTGCTGACACTGTCTATGCTCTTGTTATGTAATATTCATAATGTGTCACACTGTAAAACATCAATTTGAGCCTGGTGCAGATTCCATGTCTGACGGGGTTAGGCTGTATGCAGGTCATCACAACTCTGGCCCAGGGCAGGGAATAGGCCGTGTCCATGAAGCCCCAGTCTCAGCCTCTAAGCCCCAGCCAGGCCCCTGCCCCCGACAGGCTCACAGGCCATCTCAATTACAAAGGGCAGCAGTCAACTGCTGTGGCACTCACTGGACTATTTAAAAAAAAGTCCAATGACATAAAGATGGAACACAGAAATTGAAAAATACACACACTTTGGGTTTTGAAGCTAGGATACAGTAACAACAGAATTATTCTAGCACAGAAGCAACCTGTCTCGTAATCGGATACACGGCACTGCCTTGGGGTTGAGGGGTGGAATACTCTCTCTCTTGCGCTCCTTCGAGGCTCTCTCGCTCTCTCTCTCTCTCTCTCTCTCTCTCTCTCTCTCTCTCTCTCTCTCTCTTTCTGTGTTGTGAAGGAGGAAAAATGACCTAGCGATGTCATACTCCCATCGTGACACAGAGCCTATTGTTACTTGTCATGTTTACACGCAGACTCGAATGACATAATCTCATTTCGTGATCTCTTGTTCCGCCCTGATCAAAGACTTGCTACAGGTGGACAGTCTTGCCTCAGGTGCCCTTTAACCACCACATGCACTCACCCCGGTGCTCACTCAACCCTCAACCCATCCACTCAACCCTCAACCCATCCACTTAACCCTCAACCATCCACTCAAGCCTCAACCCACCCACTCAACTCTCAACCCATCCACTCAACTCTCAACCCATCCACTCAACCCTCAACCCATCCACTCAACCCTCAACCTATCCTCAACTCATTGACTCAACCTCAACCTATTCACTCAACCTCAACCCATCCACTCAACCCTCAACCCATCCACTCAACCCTCAACCATCCACTCAGCCCTCGCCATCCACACAACCTAAACCCATCCACTCAACCTCAACCCATTCACTCAACCTCAACCCATCCACTCAACCCATCCACTCAGCCCTCAACCGATCCACTCAATCCTCAACCCATCCACTCAACCCTCAACCCATCCACTCAACCCTCAACCCATCTACTCAACCCTCAACCATCCACTCAATCCTCAACCCATTCACTCAACCTCAACCCATCCAGTCAACCCTCAACCCATCCACTCAACCCTCAACCATCCTCTCAACCTAAACCCATCCTCTCAACTTCAACCCATTCACTCAACCCTCAACACATTCACTCAACCTCAACCCATCAACTCAACCCATCCACTCAACCCTCAACCCATCCACTCAACCCTCAACCATCCACTCAGCCCTCAACCATCCACTCAACCTCAACCCATTCACTCAACCTCAACCCATCCACTCAACTTAAACCCATCCACTCAACCTCAACCCATTCACTCAACCTCAACCCATCCACTCAACCTCAACCCATCCACTCAACCCTCAACCCATCCACTCAACCATCTACTCAACCCATCCACTCAACCTCAACCCATCCACTCAACCATCTACTCAACCCATCCACTCAACCCTCAACCCATTCACTCAACCATCCACTGAACCTTCAACCCATTCACTCAACATCAACCCATCCACTCAACCCTCAACCCATCCACTCAACCCTCAACCCATCCACTCAACCTCAACCCATTCACTCAACCCTCAACACATTCACTCAACCTAAACCCATCCACTCAACCTCAACCCATTCACTCAACCTCAACCATCCACTCAACCTAAACCCATCCACTCAACCTCAACCCATCCACTCAACCTCAACCCATCCACTCAACCCTCAACCCATCCACTCAACCATCTACTCAACCCATCCACTCAACCTCAACCCATCCACTCAACCATCTACTCAACCCATCCACTCAACCCTCAACCCATTCACTCAACCATCCACTGAACCTTCAACCCATTCACTCAACATCAACCCATCCACTCAACCCTCAACCCATCCACTCAACCCTCAACCCATCCACTCAACCTCAACCCATTCACTCAACCCTCAACACATTCACTCAACCTAAACCCATCCACTCAACCTCAACCCATTCACTCAACCTCAACCATCCACTCAACCTAAACCCATCCACTCAACCTCAACCCATCCACTCAACCTCAACCCATCCACTCAACCCTCAACCCATCCACTCAACCTAAACCCATCCACTCAACCCATCCACTCAACCCTCAACCCATTCACTCAACCATCCACTCAACCTTCAACCCATTCACTCAACATCAACCCATCCACTCAACCCATCCACTAAACCCTCAACCGATCCACTCAACCTTAACCCATTCACTTAATCCTCAACCCAACCACTCAACCTAAACCCATCCACTCAACCTTAACCATCCACTCAACCTAAACCCATCCACTCAACCTCAACCATCCACTCAACCTAAACCAATCCACTCAACCTCAACCCATTCACTCAACCTCAACCCATTCACTCAACCTCAACCCATTCACTCAACCTCAACCCATTCACTCAACCTCAACCCATCCACTCAACCTCAACCCATTCACTCAACCTCAACCCATCTACTCAACCCTCAACCCATCCACTCAACCCTCAACCCATTCACTCAACCATCCACTCAACCCTCAACCCATCCACTCATCCCTCAACCCATCCCCTCAACCCTCAACACATTCACTCAACCATCCAGACATTCACACAACCTCGTCCCATCCACTCAACCTAAACCCATCCACTTAACCTCAACCCTTCCACTCAACCCATCCACTCAATCCTCAACCCATGCACTCAACCCTCAACCATTAGATCTCAACACATCCATTCAACCCTCAACCATCCACTCAGCCTAAACCCATCTACGCAACCTCGACCCTCAACCCATTCACTCAACCTTAACCCATCCACTCAACCTCAACCATCCACTCAACCTAAACCCATCCACTCAACCACAACCCATCCACTCAATCATCAACCAATCCACTCAACCCTCAACCCATCCAGTCAACCCTCAACCCATCCAGTCAACCCCTCAACCCATCCACTCAACCATCCTCTCAACCTAAACCCATCCACTCAACCTCAACCATCCACTCAACCTAAACCCATCCACTCAACCACAACCCATTCACTCAACCTCAACCCATCCACTCATCCCTCAACCCATCCACTCAATCATCAACCAATCCACTCAACCCTCAACCCATCCAGTCAACCCTCAACCCATCCAGTCAACCCCTCAACCCATCCACTCAACCATCCACTCAGCCCTCAACCATCCTCTCAACCTAAACCCATCCACTCAACCTCAACCCATTCACTCAACCATCCACTCAACCCTCAAACCATCCACTCAACCCTCAACCCATCCAGTCAACCCTCAACCCATCCACTCAACCATCCACTCAGCCCTCAACCATCCTCTCAACCTAAACCCATCCACTCCACCTCAACCCATTCACTCAACCCTCAACCCATCCACTCAAACCATCCACTCAACCCTCAACCCATCAACTCAACCCTCAACCCATCCACTCAACCATCAACCCATCTACTCAACGCTCAACACATCCACTCAACCCTCAACCCATTCACTCAACCATCCACTCAAACCTCAATCCATCCACTCAACCCTCAACCCATCCACTCAACCTCAACCCATTCACTCAACCATCCACTCAACCCTCAAACCATCCACTCAACCCTCAACCCATCCAGTCAACCCTCAACCCATCCAGTCAACCCTCAACCCATCCACTCAACCATCCACTCAGCCCTCAACCATCCTCTCAACCTAAACCCATCCACTCCACCTCAACCCATTCACTCAACCCTCAACCCATCCACTCAAACCATCCACTCAACCCTCAACCCATCCACTCAACCCTCAACCCATCCACTCAACCATCAACCCATCTACTCAACGCTCAACACATCCACTCAACCCTCAACCCATTCACTCAACCATCCACTCAAACCTCAATCCATCCACTCAACCCTCAACCCATCCACTCAACCCATCCACTCAACCATCAACCCATCTACTCAACGCTCAACCCATCCACTCAACCCTCAACCCATTCACTCAACCATCCACTCAACCTTCAACCCATTCACTCAACATCAACCCATCCACTCAACCCATCCACTAAACCCTCAACCCATCCACTCAACCTCAACCCATTCACTCAACCTCAACCATCCACTCAACCTAAACCAATCCACTCAACCTCAACCCATTCACTCAACCGCAACCCATCCACTCAACCTCAACCCATCCACTCAACCCTCAACCCATCCACTCAACCATCCACTCAACCTTCAACCCATTCACTCAACATCAACCCATCCACTCAACCCTCAACCCATCAACTAAACCCTCAACCCATCCACTCAACCTCAACCCACCCACTCAACCCTCAACCCATCCACTCAACCCTCAACCCATCCACTCAACCCTCAACCAATCCACTCAACCCATCCTCTCAACCATCCACTCAACCTCAACCCATTCACTCAACCCTCAACACATTCACTCAACCTCAACCCATCAACTCATTCACTCAACCTCAATCCATCAACTCAACCCATCCTCTCAACCCTCAACCCATCCACTCAACCATCCACTCCACCCTGAACCATCCACTCAACCTCAACCCATGCACTCAACCCTCAACCCATGCACTCAACCCTCAACCATCCACTCAGCCTAAACCCATCCACTCAACCTCAACCCTCATCCCATTCACTCAACCTTAACCCATTCCCTTAATCCTCAACCCAACCACTCAACCTAAACCCATCCACTCAACCTCAACCATCCACTCAACTTAAACCCATCCACTCAACCTCAACCCATTCAATCAACCTCAACCCATCCACTCAACCTCAACCCATCCACTCAACCCTCAACCCATCCACTCAAACCTCAACCATCCACTCAACCTAAACCATCCAATAAACCTCAACCCATTCACTCAACCTCAACCCATCCACTCAACCCTCAACCCATCCACTCAACCTCAACCCATCCACTCAACCATCTACTCAACCCATCCACTCAACCCTCAACCCATTCACTCAACCATCCACTCAACCTTCAACCCATTCACTCAACATCAACCCATTCACTCAACCTCAACCATCCACTCAACCTAAACCCATCCACTCAACCTCAACCCATTCACTCAACCTCAACCCATCTACTCAACTCAACTCTCAACACATCTACTCAACCCTCAACCCATTCACTCAACCATCCACTCAAACCTCAATCCATCCACTCAACCCTCAACCCATCCACTCAACCATCAACCCATCTACTCAACGCTCAACCCATCCACTCAACCCTCAACCCATCCACTTAACCCTCAACCCATCCACTCAACCCTCAACCCATCCACTTTACCCTCAACCCATCCACTTAACCCTCAACCCATCCACTCAACCTAAACCCATCCACTCAAACTCAACCCATCCACTCAACCCATCCACTCAACCCTCAACCCATTCACTCAACCATCCACTCAACCTTCAACCCATTCACTCAACATCAACCCATCCACTCAACCCATCCACTAAACCCTCAACCCATCCACTCAACCTTCAACCCATTCACTTAATCCTCAACCCAACCACTCAACCTAAACCCATCCACTCAACCTCAACCATCAACTCAACCTCAACCCATCCACTCAACCTCAACCCATCCACTCAACCTCAACCATCCACTCAACCTCAGCCCATTCACTCAACCATCCACCCATCCACTCAACCCTCAACCCATTCACTCAGCCCTCAACCCATTCACTCAACCCTCAACCCATTCACTCAACCCATCCACTCAACCCTCAACACATCCACTCAACCTCAACCCATCCACTCAACCATCAACCCATCTACTCAACGCTCAACACATCCACTCAACCCTCAACCCATTCACTCAACCATCCACTCAACCCTCAACCCATCCACTTAACCTCAACCATCCACTCAACCTAAACCCATCCACTCAACCTCAACACATCTACTCAACCCTCAACCATCCACTCAACCTCAACCTCAACCATCCACTCAGCATAAAGCCATCCACTCAACCTAAACCATCCACTCAACCTAAACCATCCACTCAACCTAAACCCATACATCAACCCTCAACCCATCCACTCAACCTCAACCAATTCACTCAACCCTCAACCCATTCACTCAACCCTCAACCCATCCACTCAACCCTCGACCCATCCACTTAACCCTCAACCCATCCTCTCAACCTCAACCATCCACTCAACCTCAACCCATTCGCTCAACCTAAACCCATCCACTCAACCTCAACCCATCCACTCAACCTCAACCTCAACCATCCACTCAGCATAAAGCCATCCACTCAGCATAAAGCCATCCACTCAACCTAAGCCATCCACTCAACCTAAACCATCCACTCAACCTAAACCCATACATCAACCCTCAACCCATCCACTCAACCTCAACCAATTCACTCAACCATCAACCCATTCACTCAACCCTCAACCCATTCACTCAACCCTCAACCCATTCACTCAACCTCAACCCATCCACTCAACCCTCAACCCCATCCAGTCAACCCTCAACCCATCCTCTCAACCTCAACCATCCACTCAACCTCAACCCATTCACTCAACCCATCCACTCAACCCTCAACCCCATCCACTCAACCCTCAACCCATTCACTCAACCATCCACTCAGCCATCAACCCATCTACTCAACGCTCAACACATCCACTCAACCCTCAACCCATCCACTCAACCCTCAACCCATTCACTCAACCCTCAACCCATCCACTCAACCCTTAACCCATCCACTCAACCTAAACCCATCCACTCAACCTCAACCCATTCACTCAGCCCTTCAACACATTCACTCAACCTCAACCCATCAACTCAACCCATCCACTCAGCCCTCAACCCATCCACTCAACCCTTAACCATCCACTCCACCCTGAACCATCCACTCAACCTAAACACATCCACTCAACCCTCAACCCATCCAGTCAACCCTCAACCCATCCACTCAACCATCCACTCAGCCCTCAACCATCATCTCAACCTAAACCCATCCACTCCACCTCAACCCATCCACTCAAACCATCCACTCAACCCTCAACCCATCCACTCAACCCTCAACCCATCCACTCAACCATCAACCCATCTACTCAACGCTCAACACATCCACTCAACCCTCAACCCATTCACTCAACCATCCACTCAAACCTCAATCCATCCACTCAACCCTCAACCCATCCACTCAACCCATCCACTCAACCATCAACCCATCTACTCAACACTCAACCCATCCACTCAACCCTCAACCCATTCACTCAACCATCCACTCAACCTTCAACCCATTCACTCAACATCAACCCATCCACTCAACCCATCCACTAAACCCTCAACCCATCCACTAAACCCTCAACCCATCCACTCAACCTCAACCCATTCACTCAACCTCAACCATCAACTCAACCTAAACCAATCCACTCAACCTCAACCCATTCACTCAACCTCAACCCATCCACGCAACCTCAACCCATCCACTCAACCCTCAACCCATCCACTCAACCCATTCACTCAACCATCCACTCAACCTTCAACCCATTCACTCAACATCAACCCATCCACTCAACCCTCAACCCATCAACTAAACCCTCAACCCATCCACTCAACCTCAACCCACCCACTCAACCCTCAACCCATCCACTCAACCCTCAACCCATCCACTCAACCCTCAACCAATCCACTCAACCCATCCTCTCAACCATCCACTCAACCTCAACCCATTCACTCAACCCTCAACACATTCACTCAACCTCAACCCATCAACTCAACCCATCCACTCAACCCTCAACCCATCCACTCAACCATCCACTCCACCCTGAACCATCCACTCAACCTAAACCCATCCACTCAACCTCACCCCTTGCACTCAACCCTCAACCCATGCACTCAACCCTCAACCATCCACTCAGCCTAAACCCATCCACTCAACCTCAACCCTCATCCCATTCACTCAACCTTAACCCATTCCCTTAATCCTCAACCCAACCACTCAACCTAAACCCATCTACTCAACCTCAACCATCCACTCAACCTCAACCCATCCACTCAACCCTCAACCCATCCACTCAACCCTCAACCATCCACTCAACCTAAACCATCCAATAAACCTCAACCCATTCACTCAACCTCAACCCATCCACTCAATCCATCCACTCAATCCTCAACCCATCCACTCAACCTCAACCCATCCACTCTACCATCTACTCAACCCATCCACTCAACCCTCAACCCATTCACTCAACCATCCACTCAACCTTCAACCCATTCACTCAACATCAACCCATCCACTCAACCCTCAACCCATCCACTCAACCATCCACTCAACCTCAAACCATTCACTCAACCTCAACCATCCACTCAACCTAAACCCATCCACTCAACCTCAACCCATTCACTCAACCTCAACCCATCCACTCAACCCTCAACACATCCACTCAACCCTCAACCCCTTCACTCAACCATCCACTCAAACCTCAATCCATCCACTCAACCCTCAACCCATCCACTCAACCCATCCACTCAACCATCAACCCATCTACTCAACGCTCAACCCATCCACTCAACCCTCAACCCATCCACTTAACCCTCAACCCATCCACTCAACCCTCAACCCATCCACTTAACCCTCAACCCATCCACTCAACCTAAACCCATCCACTCAAACTCAACCCATCCACTCAACCCATCCACTCAACCCTCAACCCATTCACTCAACCATCCACTCAACCTTCAACCCATTCACTCAACATCAACCCATCCACTCAACCCATCCACTAAACCCTCAACCCACCCACTCAACCTTCAACCCATTCACTTAATCCTCAACCCAACCATTCAACCTAAACCCATCCACTCAACCTCAACCATCAACTCAACCTCAACCCATCCACTCAACCTCAACCCATCCACTCAACCTCAACCATCCACTCAACCTCAGCCCATTCACTCAACCATCCACCCATCCACTCAACCCTCAACCCATTCACTCAGCCCTCAACCCATTCACTCAACCCTCAACCCATTCACTCAACCCATCCACTCAACCCTCAACCCATCCACTCAACCTCAACCCATCCACTCAACCATCAACCCATCTACTCAACGCTCAACACATCCACTCAACCCTCAACCTATTCACTCAACCATCCACTCAACCCTCAACCCATCCACTCAACCTCAACCATCCACTCAACCTAAACCCATCCACTCAACCTCAACACATCCACTCAACCCTCAACCATCCACTCAACCCTCAACCATCCACTCAACCTCAACCCATTCACTCAACCCTCAACCCATCCACTCAACCCTCGACCCATCCACTTAACCCTCAACCCATCCTCTCAACCTCAACCATCCACTCAACCTCAACCCATTCACTCAACCTAAACCCATCCACTCAACCTCAACCCATCCACTCAACCTCAAACTCAACCATCCACTCAGCATAAAGCCATCCACTCAACCTAAACCATCCACTCAACCTAAACCATCCACTCAACCTAAACCCATACATCAACCCTCAACCCATTCACTCAACCCTCAACCCATTCACTCTACCCTCAACCCATTCACTCAACCCTCAACCCCATCCACTCAACCCTCAACCCCATCCAGTCAACCCTCAACCCATCCTCTCAACCTCAACCATCCACTCAACCTCAACCCATTCACTCAACCCATCCACTCAACCCTCAACCCATTCACTCAACCATCCACTCAGCCATCAACCCATTTACTCAACGCTCAACACATCCACTCAACCCTCAACCCATCCACTCAACCCTCTACCCATTCACTCAACCCTCAACCCATCCACTCAACCCTTAACCCATCCACTCAACCTAAACCCATTCACTCAACCTCAACCCATCAACTCAACCCATCCACTCAGCCCTCAACCCATCCACTCAACCCTTAACCATCCACTCCACCCTGAACTATCCACTCAACCTAAACCCATCCACTCAACCTCAACCCATCCACTCAACCCTCAACCCATCCACTCAAACCTCAACCCATCCACTCAACCCTCAACCCATCCCTCAACCATCCACTCAGCCCTCAACCATCCACTCAGCCCTCAACCATCCACTCAACCTAAATCCATTCACTCAACCCTCAACCTGTTCATTCAACCTCAACCCATCCACTCAACCCTCAACCATCCACTCAGCCCTCAACCATCCACTCAACCTAAATCCATTCACTCAACCTTCAACCCTCAACCCATTCATTCAACCTCAACCCATCCACTCAACGCTCAACCATCCACTCAGCCTAAACCCATCCACTCAACCTCAACCCATTCACTCAACCTCAACCCATTCACTTAATCCTCAACCAATCCACTCAACCTAAACCCATCCACTCAACCATCCACTCAGCCCTCAACCATCCACTCAGCCCTCAACCATCCACTCAACCTAAACCCATACATCAACCCTCAACCCATTCACTCAACCTCAACCCATCCACTCAGCCCTCAACCATCCACTCAACCTAAACCCATCCACTCAACCCTCAACACATCCTCTCAACCTCAACCATCCACTCAATCTCAACCCTTTCACTCAACCTAAACCCATCCACTCAACCTCAACCCATTCACTCAACCCTCAACACATTCATTCAACCTCAACCCATCAACTCAACCCATCCACTCAACCATCAACCCATCTACTCAACGCTCAACACATCCACTCAACCCTCAACCCAATCACTCAACCATCCACTCAACCCTCAACCCATCCACTCAACCCTCAACCCATCCACTCAACCCTCAACCATCCACTCCACCCTGAACCATCCACTCAACCTCAACCCATCCACTCAACCTCAACCCATCCACTCAACCCTCAACCCATCCACTCAAACCTCAACCCATCCACTCAACCCTCAACCCATCCACTCAACCATCCACTCAGCCCTCAACCATCCACTCAACCTAAAGCCATTCACTCAACCCTCAACCCGTTCATTCAACCTCAACCCATCCACTCAACCCTCAACCATCCACTCAGCCCTCAACCATCCACTCAACCTAAATCCATTCACTCAACCCTCAACCCATTAATTCAACCTAAAACCCATCCATTCAACCCTCAACCATCCACTCAGCCTAAACCCATCCACTCAACCTCAACCATCCTCTCAACCTAACCCCATCCACTCAACCTCAACCCATTCACTCAACCTCAACCATCCACTCAATCCTCAACCCATCCACTCAACCCTCAACCATTCACTCAACCTCAACCATGCACTCAACCTAAACCCATCCACTCAACCTCAATCCATTCACTCAACCTCAACCCATTCACTCAACCTCAACCCATTCACTCAACCCATCCACTCAACCCTCAACCCATCCACTCAACCTCAACCCATCCACTCAACCATCAACCCATCTACTCAACGCTATACACATCCACTCAACCCTCAACCCATTCACTCAACCTTCCACTCAACCCTCAACCCATCCACTCAACCTCAATCATCCACTCAACCTAAACCCATCCACATAACCTCAACACATCCACTCAACCCTCAAACATTCACTCAACCTCAACCATCCACTCAACCTCAACCCATTCACTCAACCCTCAACCCATTCACTCAACCCTCAACCCATGCACTCAACCCTCGACCCATCCACTTAACCCTCGACCCATCCACTTAACCCTCAACCCATCCTCTCAACCTCAACCATCCACTCAACCTCAACCCATTCACTCAACCTAAACCCATCCACTCAACCTCAACCCATCCACTCAACCTCAACCTCAACCATCCACTCAGCATAAAGCCATCCACTCAACCTAAACCATCCACTCAACCTAAACCCATACATCAACCCTCAACCCATTCACTCAACCTCAACCCATCCACTCAGCCCTCAACCATCCCCTCAACCTCAACCAATTCACTCAACCATCAACCCATTCACTCAACCCTCAACCCATTCTCTCAACCCTCAACCCATTCACTCAGCCCTCAACCCATCCACTCAACCCTCAACCCCATCCAGTCAACCCTCAACCCATCCTCTCAACCTCAACCATCCACTCAACCTCAACCCATTCACTCAACCCATCCACTCAACCCTCAACCCCATCCACTCAACCCTCAACCCATTCACTCAACCATCCACTTAGCCATCAACCCATCTACTCAACGCTCAACACATCCACTCAACCCTCAACCCATCCACTCAACTCTCAACCCATCCACTCAGCCCTCAACCCATCCACTCAACCCTTAACCATCCACTCCACCCTGAACCATCCACTCAACCTAAACACATCCACTCAACCCTCAACCCATCCAGTCAACCCTCAACCCATCCACTCAACCATCCACTCAGCCCTCAACCATCATCTCAACCTAAACCCATCCACTCCACCTCAACCCATTCACTCAACCCTCAACCCATCCACTCAAATCATCCACTCAACCCTCAACCCATCCACTCAACCCTCAACCCATCCACTCAACCATCAACCCATCTACTCAACGCTCAACACATCCACTCAACCCTCAACCCATTCACTCAACCATCCACTCAAACCTCAATCCATCCACTCAACCCTCAACCCATCCACTCAACCCATCCACTCAACCATCAACCCATCTACTCAACGCTCAACCCATCCACTCAACCCTCAACCCATTCACTCAACCATCCACTCAACCTTCAACCCATTCACTCAACATCAACCCATCCACTAAACCCATCCACTAAACCCTCAACCCATCCACTCAACCTCAACCCATTCACTCAACCTCAACCATCAACTCAACCTCAACCCATCCACTCAACCCTCAACCCATCCACTCAACCCTCAACCATCCACTCAACCTAAACCATCCAATAAACCTCAACCCATTCACTCAACCTCAACCCATCCACTCAATCCATCCACTCAACCCTCAACCCATCCACTCAACCTCAACCCATCCACTCTACCATCTACTCAACCCATCCACTCAACCCTCAACCCATTCACTCAACCATCCACTCAACCTTCAACCCATTCACTCAACATCAACCCATTCACTCAACCCTGAACCCATCCACTCAACCCTCAACCCATCCACTCAACCATCCACTCAACCTCAAACCATTCACTCAACCTCAACCATCCACTCAACCTAAACCCATCCACTCAACCTCAACCCATTCACTCAACCTCAACCCATCCACTCAACCCTCAACACATCCACTCAACCCTCAACCCATTCACTCAACCATCCACTCAAACCTCAATCCATCCACTCAACCCTCAACCCATCCACTCAACCCATCCACTCAACCATCAACCCATCTACTAAACGCTCAACCCATCCACTCAACCCTCAACCCATCCACTTAACCCTCAACCCATCCACTCAACCCTCAACCCATCCACTTAACCCTCAACCCATCCACTCAACCTAAACCCATCCACTCAAACTCAACCCATCCACTCAACCCATCCACTCAACCCTCAACCCATTCACTCAACCATCCACTCAACCTTCAACCCATTCACTCAACATCAACCCATCCACTCAACCCATCCACTAAACCCTCAACCCATCCACTCAACCTTCAGCCCATTCACTTAATCCTCAACCCAACCATTCAACCTAAACCCATCCACTCAACCTCAACCATCAAATCAACCTCAACCCATCCACTCAACCTCAACCCATCCACTCAACCTCAACCATCCACTCAACCTCAACCATCCACTCAACCTCAGCCCATTCACTCAACCATCCACCCATCCACTCAACCCATTCACTCAGCCCTCAACCCATTCACTCAACCCTCAACCCATTCACTCAACCCATCCACTCAACCCTCAACCCATCCACTCAACCTCAACCATCCACTCAACCTTAACCCATCCACTCAACCTCAACACATCCACTCAACCCATCCACTCAACCTCAACCCATTCACTCAACCCTCAACCCATCCACTCAACCCTCGACCCATCCACTTAACCCTCAACCCATCCTCTCAACCTCAACCATCCACTCAACCTCAACCCATTCACTCAACCTAAACCCATCCACTCAACCTCAACCCATCCACTCAACCTCAACCTCAACCATCCACTCAGCATAAAGCTATCCACTCAACCTAAACCATCCACTCAACCTAAACCTTCCACTCAACCTAAACCCATACATCAACCCTCAACCCATTCACTCAACCTCAACCCATCCACTCAGCCCTCAACCCATCCACTCAGCCCTCAACCATCCCCTCAACCTAAACCCATCCACTCAACCTCAACCAATTCACTCAACCATCAACCCATTCACTCAACCCTCAACCCATTCACTCAACCCTCAACCCATTCACTCAACCCTCAACCCATCCACTCAACCCTCAACCCCATCCAGTCAACCCTCAACCCATCCTCTCAACCTCAACCATCCACTCAACCTCAACCCATTCACTCAACCCATCCACTCAACCCTCAACCCCATCCACTCAACCCTCAACCCATTCACTCAACCATCCACTCAGCCATCAACACATCTACTCAACGCTCAACACATCCACTCAACCCTCAACCCATCCACTCAACCCTCAACCCATTCACTCAACCCTCAACCCATCCACTCAACCCTTAACCCATCCACTCAACCTAAACCCATCCACTCAACCTCAACCCATTCACTCAGCCCTTCAACACATTCACTCAACCTCAACCCATCAACTCAACCCATCCACTCAGCCCTCAACCCATCCACTCAACCCTTAACCATCCACTCCACCCTGAACCATCCACTCAACCTAAACACATCCACTCAACCTCAACCCATCCACTCAACCCTCAACCCATCCACTCAAACCTCAACCCATCCACTCAACCCTCAACCCATCCCTCAACCATCCACTCAGCCCTCAACCATCCACTCAGCCCTCAACCATCTACTCAACCTAAATCCATTCACTCAACCCTCAACCCGTTCATTCAACCTCAACCCGTCCACTCAACCCTCAACCATCCACTCAGCCCTCAACCATCCACTCAACCTAAATCCATTCACTCAACCTTCAACCCTCAACCCATTCATTCAACCTCAACCCATCCACTCAACGCTCAACCATCCACTCAGCCTAAACCCATCCACTCAACCTCAACCCATTCACTCAACCCATTCACTTAATCCTCAACCAATCCACTCAACCTAAACGCATCCACTCAACCATCCACTCAGCCCTCAACCATCCACTCAGCCCTCAACCATCCACTCAACCTAAACCCATACATCAACCCTCAACCCATTCACTCAACCTCAACCCATCCACTCAGCCCTCAACCATCCACTCAACCTAAACCCATCCACTCAACCTCAACCCATCCACTCAACCCTCAACACATCCTCTCAACCTCAACCATCCACTCAACCTCAACCCTTTCACTCAACCTAAACCCATCTACTCAACGCTCAACACATCCACTCAAACCTCAACCCATTCACTCAACCATCCACTCAACCCTCAACCCATCCACTCAACCCTCAACCCATCCACTCAACCCTCAACCCATCCACTTAACCTAAACCCATCCACTCAACCTCAACCTCAACTCATTCACTCAACCCTCAACACATTGACTCAACCTCAACCCATCAACTCAACCCTCAACCCATCCACTCAACCCTCAACCATCCACTCCACCCTGAACCATCCACTCAACCTCAACCCATCCACTCAACCTCAACCCATCCACTCAACCCTCAACCCATCCACTCAAACCTCAACCCATCCACTCAAACCTCAACCCATCCACTCAACCATCCACTCAGCCCTCAACCATCCACTCAGCCCTCAACCATCCACTCAACCTAAAGCCATTCACTCAACCCTCAACCCGTTCATTCAACCTCAACCCATCCACTCAACCCTCAACCATCCACTCAGCCCTCAACCATCCACTCAACCTAAATCCATTCACTCAACCCTCAACCCATTAATTCAACCTCAACCCATCCATTCAACCCTCAACCATCCACTCAGCCTAAACCCATCCACTCAACCTCAACCATCCTCTCAACCTAACCCCATCCACTCAACCTCAACCCATTCACTCAACCTCAACCATCCACTCAATCCTCAACCCATCCACTCAACCTCAACCCATCCACTCAACCCTCAACCATTCACTCAACCTCAACCATGCACTCAACCTAAACCCATCCACTCAACCTCAACCCATTCACTCAACCTCAACCCATTCACTCAACCCTCAACCCATTCACTGAACCCTCAACCCATCCACTCAACCCTCGACCCATCCACTCAACCCTCAACCATCCACTCGGCCCTCAACCATCCACTCAGCCCTCAACCATCCACTCAACCTAAACCCATACATCAACCCTCAACCCATACATCAACCTCAACCCATCCACTCAGCCCTCAACCATCCACTCAACCTAAACCCATCCACTCAACCTCAACACATCCACTCAACCCTCAACCCATCCTCTCAACCTCAACCATCCACTCAACCTCAAACCATTCACTCAACCTAAACCCATCCACTCAACCCTCAACCCATTCACTCAGCCCTCAACCCATCCTCTCAACCTCAACCATCCACTCAACCTCAACCCATTCACTCAACCTAAACCCATCCACTCAACCTCAACCCATCCACTCAACCTCAACCATCCACTCAGCATAAAGCCATCCACTCAACCTAAACCATCCACTCAACCTCAACACATATACTCAACCCTCAACCCGTTCATTCAACCTCAACCCATCCACTCAACCCTCAACCATCCACTCAGCCCTCAACCATCCACTCTACCTAAATCCATCCACTCAGTCCTCAACCATCCACTCAGTCCTCAACCATCCACTCAACCTTCAACCCATTCACTCATGCCTCAACCCATTCACTCAACCCTCAACCCATTCACTCAACCCATCCACTCAACACTCATCCCATCCACTCAACCCTCAACCCATCCACTCAACCCTCAACCCCATCCACTCAACCCGCAATCCATCCACTCAACCTCAACCCATTCACTCAACCCTCAACCCATTCACTCAACCCTCAACCCATCCACTCAACCCTCAACCATCCACTCGGCCCTCAACCATCCACTCAGCCCTCAACCATCCACTCAACCTAAACCCATACATCAACCCTCAACCCATACATCAACCTCAACCCATCCACTCAGCCCTCAACCATCCACTCAACCTAAACCCATCCACTCAACCTCAACACATCCACTCAACCCTCAACCCATCCTCTCAACCTCAACCATCCACTCAACCTCAAACCATTCACTCAACCTACACCCATCCACTCAACCCTCAACCCATTCACTCAGCCCTCAACCCATCCACTCAACCATCCACTCAGCCCTCGACCATCCACTCAACCTAAAGCCATTCACTCAACCCTCAACCCATCCACTCAACCCTCAACCATCCACTCAACCTAAACCATCCACTCAACCTCAACTCATCCACTCAAGCCTCAACCATCCACTCAACCCTCAACCCATTCACTCAATCCTCAACCCATTCACTCAACCCTCAACCCATTCAATCAACCCATCCACTCAACCCCATCCACTCAACACTCATCCCATCCACTCAACCCTCAACCCATCCACTCAACCCTCAACCCCATCCACTCAACCCGCAACCCATCCACTCAACCTCAACCCATTCACTCAACCCTCAACCCATTCACTCAACCCTCAACCCATCCACTCAACCCTCAACCATCCACTCGGCCCTCAACCATCCACTCAGCCCTCAACCATCCACTCAACCTAAACCCATACATCAACCCTCAACCCATACATCAACCTCAACCCATCCACTCAGCCCTCAACCATCCACTCAACCTAAACCCATCCACTCAACCTCAACACATCCACTCAACCCTCAACCCATCCTCTCAACCTCAACCATCCACTCAACCTCAAACCATTCACTCAACCTACACCCATCCACTCAACCCTCAACCCATTCACTCAGCCCTCAACCCATCCACTCAACCATCCACTCAGCCCTCGACCATCCACTCAACCTAAAGCCATTCACTCAACCCTCAACCCATCCACTCAACCCTCAACCATCCACTCAACCTAAACCATCCACTCAACCTCAACTCATTCACTCAATCCTCAACTATCCACTCAGTCCTCAACCATCCACTCAGTCCTCATCCATCCACTCAACCCTCAACCCATTCACTCAACCTCAACCCATCCACTCAACCATCCACTCAGCCCTCAACCATCCACTCAACCTAAATCAATTCACTCAACCCTCAACCCATACATCAACCTCAACCCATCCACTCAACCCTCAACCATCCACTCAGCCTAAACCCATCCACTCAACCTCAACCCATTCACTCAACCTCAACCCATTCACTTAATCCTCAACCAATCCACTCAACCTAAACCCATCCACTCAACCTCAACCCATCCACTCAACCTAACCCCATCCACTCAACCTCACCCCATCCACTCAACCTCAACCCATCCACTCAACCCTCAACCATTCGCTCAACCTCAACCATCCACTCAACCTAAACCCATCCACTCAACCTCAACCCATCCACTCAACCCTCAACCATTCACTCAACCTCAACCATCCACTCAACCTAAACCCATCCACTCAACCTCAATCCATTCACTCAACCTCAACCCATTCACTCAACCCTCAACCCATTCACTCAGCCCTCAACCCATCCTCTCAACCTCAACCCATTCACTCAAACTCAACCATCCACTCAACCTCAACCCATTCACTCAACCTAAACCCATCCACTCAACCTCAACCCATCCACTCAACCTCAACCATCCACTCAGCATAAAGCCATCCACTCAACCTAAACCATCCACTCAACCTAAACCATCCACTCAACCTCAACTCATCCATTCAACCCTCAACCATCCACTCAGCCCTCAACCATCCACTCAGCCCTCAACCATCCACTCAACCCTCAACCCATCCACTCAACCATCCACTCAGCCCTCAACCATCCACTCAACCTAAAGCCATTCACTCAACCCTCAACCCGTTCATTCAACCTCAACCCATCCACTCAACCATCAACCATCCACTCAGCCCTCAACCATCCACTCAGCCCTCAACCATCCACTCAACCTAAATCCATTCACTCAACCCTCAACCCATTAATTCAACCCTCAACCATCCACTCAGCCTAAACCCATCCACTCAACCTCAACCATCCTCTCAACCTAACCCCATCCACTCAACCTCAACCCATTCACTCAACCTCAACCATCCACTCAATCCTCAACCCATCCACTCAACCTCAACCCATCCACTCAACCCTCAACCATTCACTCAACCTCAACCATGCACTCAACCTAAACCCATCCACTCAACCTCAACCCATTCACTCAACCTCAACCCATTCACTCAACCCTCAACCCATTCACTCAACCCTCAACCCATCCACTCAACCCTCGACCCATCTACTCAACCCTCAACCATCCACTCGGCCCTCAACCATCCACTCAGCCCTCAACCATTCACTCAACCTAAACCCATACATCAACCCTCAACCCATACATCAACCTCAACCCATCCACTCAGCCCTCAACCATCCACTCAACCTAAACCCATCCACTCAACCTCAACACATCCACTCAACCCTCAACCCATCCTCTCAACCTCAACCATCCACTCAACCTCAAACCATTCACTCAACCTAAACCCATCCACTCAACCCTCAACCCATTCACTCAGCCCTCAACCCATCCTCTCAACCTCAACCATCCACTCAACCTCAACACATACACTCAACCCTCAACCCGTTCATTCAAACTCAACCCATCCACTCAACCCTCAACCATCCACTCAGCCCTCAACCATCCACTCTACCTAAATCCATCCACTCAGTCCTCAACCATCCACTCAGTCCTCAACCATCCACTCAACCCTCAACCCATTCACTCAACCCTCAACCCATTCACTCAACCCATCCACTCAACCCCATCCACTCAACACTCATCACATCCACTCAACCCTCAACCCATCCACTCAACCCTCAACCCCATCCACTCAACCCGCAACCCATCCACTCAACCTCAACCCATTCACTCAACCCTCAACCCATTCACTCAACCCTCAACCCATCCACTCAACCCTCGACCCATCCACTCAACCCTCGACCCATCCACTCAACCCTAAACCATCCACTCGGCCCTCAACCATCCACTCAGCCCTCAACCATCCACTCAACCTAAACCCATACATCAACCCTCAACCCATACATCAACCTCAACCCATCCACTCAGCCCTCAACCATCCACTCAACCTAAACCCATCCACTCAACCTCAACACATCCACTCAACCCTCAACCCATCCTCTCAACCTCAACCATCCACTCAACCTCAAACCATTCACTCAACCTACACCCATCCACTCAACCCTCAACCCATTCCCTCAGCCCTCAACCCATCCTCTCAACCTCAACCATCCACTCAACCTAAACTCATCCATTGAACCTCAACCCATCCACTCAACCCTCAACCCATCCTCTCAACCTCAACCATCCACTACACCTCAACCCATTCACTCAACCTAAACCCATCCACTCAACCTCAACCCATCCACTTAACCTCAACCATCCACTCAGCATAAAGCCATCCACTCAACCTAAACCATCCACTCAACCTCAACTCATACACTCAATCCTCAACCATCCACCCAGTCCTCAACCATCCACTCAACCCTCAACCCATTCACTCAACCTCAACCCATCCACTCAACCATCCACTCAGCCCTCGACCATCCACTCAACCTAAAGCCATTCACTCAACCCTCAACCCATCCACTCAACCCTCAACCATCCACTCAACCTAAACCATCCACTCAACCTCAACTCATCCACTCAATCCTCAACTATCCACTCAGTCCTCAACCATCCACTCAGTCCTCAACCATCCACTCAACCCTCAACCCATTCACTCAACCTCAACCCATCCACTCAACCATCCACTCAGCCCTCAACCATCCACTCAACCTAAATCAATTCACTCAACCCTCAACCCATACATCAACCTCAACCCATCCACTCAACCCTCAACCATCCACTCAGCCTAAACCCATCCACTCAACCTCAACCCATTCACTCAACCTCAACCCATTCACTTAATCCTCAACCAATCCACTCAACCTAAACCCATCCACTCAACCTCAACCCATCCACTCAACCTAACCCCATCCACTCAACCTCAACCCATCCACTCAACCCTCAACCATTCGCTCAAACTCAACCATCCACTCAACCTAAACCCATCCACTCAACCTCAACCCATCCACTCAACCCTCAACCATTCACTCAACCTCAACCATCCACTCAACCTAAACCCATCCACTCAACCTCAATCCATTCACTCAACCTCAACCCATTCACTCAACCCTCAACCCATTCACTCAGCCCTCAACCCATCCTCTCAACCTCAACCCATTCACTCAAACTCAACCATCCACTCAACCTCAACCCATTCACTCAACCTAAACCCATCCACTCAACCTCAACCCATCCACTCAACCTCAACCATCCACTCAGCATAAAGCCATCCACTCAACCTAAACCATCCACTCAACCTAAACCATCCACTCAACCTCAACTCATCCATTCAACCCTCAACCATCCACTCAGCCCTCAACCATCCACTCAGCCCTCAACCATCCACTCAACCCTCAACCCATCCACTCAACCATCCACTCAGCCCTCAACCATCCACTCAGCCCTCAACCATCCACTCAACCTAAAGCCATTCACTCAACCCTCAACCCGTTCATTCAACCTCAACCCATCCACTCAACCATCAACCATCCACTCAGCCCTCAACCATCCACTCAGCCCTCAACCATCCACTCAACCTAAATCCATTCACTCAACCCTAAACCCATTAATTCAACCCTCAACCATCCACTCAGCCTAAACCCATCCACTCAACCTCAACCATCCTCTCAACCTAACCCCATCCACTCAACCTCAACCCATTCACTCAACCTCAACCATCCACTCAATCCTCAACCCATCCACTCAACCTCAACCCATCCACTCAACCCTCAACCATTCACTCAACCTCAACCATGCACTCAACCTAAACCCATCCACTCAACCTCAACCCATTCACTCAACCTCAACCCATTCACTCAACCCTCAACCCATTCACTCAACCCTCAACCCATCCACTCAACCCTCGACCCATCTACTCAACCCTCAACCATCCACTCGGCCCTCAACCATCCACTCAGCCCTCAACCATTCACTCAACCTAAACCCATACATCAACCCTCAACCCATACATCAACCTCAACCCATCCACTCAGCCCTCAACCATCCACTCAACCTAAACCCATCCACTCAACCTCAACACATCCACTCAACCCTCAACCCATCCTCTCAACCTCAACCATCCACTCAACCTCAAACCATTCACTCAACCTAAACCCATCCACTCAACCCTCAACCCATTCACTCAGCCCTCAACCCATCCTCTCAACCTCAACCATCCACTCAACCTCAACCCATTCACTCAACCTAAACCCATCCACTCAACCTCAACCCATCCACTCAACCTCAACCATCCACTCAGCATAAAGCCATCCACTCAACCTAAACCATCCACTCAACCTCAACACATACACTCAACCCTCAACCCGTTCATTCAACCTCAACCCATCCACTCAACCCTCAACCATCCACTCAGCCCTCAACCATCCACTCTACCTAAATCCATCCACTCAGTCCTCAACCATCCACTCAGTCCTCAACCATCCACTCAACCCTCAACCCATTCACTCAATCCTCAACCCATTCACTCAACCCTCAACCCATTCACTCAACCCATCCACTCAACCCCATCCACTCAACACTCATCCCATCCACTCAACCCTCAACCCATCCACTCAACCCTCAACCCCATCCACTCAACCCGCAACCCATCCACTCAACCTCAACCCATTCACTCAACCCTCAACCCATTCACTCAACCCTCAACCCATCCACTCAACCCTCGACCCATCCACTCAACCCTCGACCCATCCACTCAACCCTCAACCATCCACTCGGCCCTCAACCATCCACTCAGCCCTCAACCATCCACTCAACCTAAACCCATACATCAACCCTCAACCCATACATCAACCTCAACCCATCCACTCAGCCCTCAACCATCCACTCAACCTAAACCCATCCACTCAACCTCAACACATCCACTCAACCCTCAACCCATCCTCTCAACCTCAACCATCCACTCAACCTCAAACCATTCACTCAACCTACACCCATCCACTCAACCCTCAACCCATTCACTCAGCCCTCAACCCATCCTCTCAACCTCAACCATCCACTCAACCTAAACTCATCCATTGAACCTCAACCCATCCACTCAACCCTCAACCCATCCTCTCAACCTCAACCATCCACTACACCTCAACCCATTCACTCAACCTAAACCCATCCACTCAACCTCAACCCATCCACTCAACCTCAACCATCCACTCAGCATAAAGCCATCCACTCAACCTAAACCATCCACTCAACCTCAACTCATACACTCAATCCTCAACCATCCACCCAGTCCTCAACCATCCACTCAACCCTCAACCCATTCACTCAACCTCAACCCATCCACTCAACCATCCACTCAGCCCTCGACCATCCACTCAACCTAAAGCCATTCACTCAACCCTCAACCCATCCACTCAACCCTCAACCATCCACTCAACCTAAACCATCCACTCAACCTCAACTCATCCACTCAATCCTCAACTATCCACTCAGTCCTCAACCATCCACTCAGTCCTCAACCATCCACTCAACCCTCAACCCATTCACTCAACCTCAACCCATCCACTCAACCATCCACTCAGCCCTCAACCATCCACTCAACCTAAATCAATTCACTCAACCCTCAACCCATACATCAACCTCAACCCATCCACTCAACCCTCAACCATCCACTCAGCCTAAACCCATCCACTCAACCTCAACCCATTCACTCAACCTCAACCCATTCACTTAATCCTCAACCAATCCACTCAACCTAAACCCATCCACTCAACCTCAACCCATCCACTCAACCTAACCCCATCCACTCAACCTCAACCCATCCACTCAACCCTCAACCATTCGCTCAACCTCAACCATCCACTCAACCTAAACCCATCCACTCAACCTCAACCCATCCACTCAACCCTCAACCATTCACTCAACCTCAACCATCCACTGAACCTAAACCCATCCACTCAACCTCAATCCATTCACTCAACCCATTCACTCAGCCCTCAACCCATCCTCTCAACCTCAACCCATTCACTCAAACTCAACCATCCACTCAACCTCAACCCATTCACTCAACCTAAACCCATCCACTCAACCTCAACCCATCCACTCAATCTGAACCTCAACCATCCACTCAGCATAAAGCCATCCACTCAACCTAAACCATCCACTCAACCTAAACCATCCACTCAACCTCAACTCATCCATTCAACCCTCAACCATCCACTCAGCCCTCAACCATCCACTCAGCCCTCAACCATCCACTCAACCTAAACCCATACATCAACCCTCAACCCATTCACTCAACCTCAACCCATCCACTCAGCCCTCAACCATCCCCTCAACCTAAACCCATCCACTCAACCTCAACCAATTCACTCAACCATCAACCCATTCACTCAACCTCAACCAATTCACTCAACCATCAACCCATTCACTCAACCCTCAACCCATTCACTCAACCCTCAACCCATTCACTCAACCCTCAACCCATCCACTCAACCCTCAACCCTATCCAGTCAACCCTCAACCCATCCTCTCAACCTCAACCATCCACTCAACCTCAACCCATTCACTCAACTCATCCACTCAACCCTCAACCCCATCCACTCAACCCTCAACCCAATCACTCAACCATCCACTCAGCCATCAACCCATCTACTCAACGCTCAACACATCCACTCAACCCTCAACCCATCCACTCAACCCTCAACCCATTCACTCAACCCTCAACCCATCCACTCAACCTAAACCCATCCACTCAACCTCAACCCATTCACTCAGCCCTTCAACACATTCACTCAACCTCAACCCATCAACTCAACCCATCCACTCAGCCCTCAACCCATCCACTCAACCCTTAACCATCCACTCCACCCTGAACCATCCACTCAACCTAAACACATCCACTCAACCTCAACCCTCAACCCATCCACTCAACCTAAATCCATTCACTCAACCCTCAACCCGTTCATTCAACCTCAACCCATCCACTCAACCCTCAACCATCCACTCAGCCCTCAACCATCCACTCAACCTAAATCCATTCACTCAACCCATTAATTCAACCCTCAACCCATTCATTCAACCTCAACCCATCCACTCAACGCTCAACCATCCACTCAGCCTAAACCCATCCACTCAACCTCAACCCATTCACTACACCTCAACCCATTCACTTAATCCTCATCCAATCCACTCAACCTAAACCCATCCACTCAACCTCAACCCATCCACTCAACCCTCAACACATCCTCTCAACCTCAACCATCCACTCAACCTCAACCCTTTCACTCAACCTAAACCCATCCACTCAACCTCAACCCATTCACTCAACCCTCAACACATTCATTCAACCTCAACCCATCAACTCAACCCATCCACTCAACCATCAACCCATCTACTCAACGCTCAACACATCCACTCAACCCTCAACCCATTCACTCAACCATCCACTCAACCCTCAACCCATCCACTCAACCCTCAACCCATCCACTCAACCCTCAACCCATCCACTTAACCTAAACCCATCCACTCAACCTCAACCTCAACCCATTCACTCAACCCTCAACACATTCACTCAACCTCAACCATCCACTCCACCCTGAACCATCCACTCAACCTCAACCCATCCACTCAACCTCAACCCATCCACTCAACCTCAACCATCCACTCCACCCTGAACCATCCACTCAACCTCAACCCATCCACTCAACCTCAACCCATCCACTCAACCCTCAACCCATCCACTCAACCCTCGACCCATCCACTCAACCCTCAACCATCCACTCGGCCCTCAACCATCCACTCAGCCCTCAACCATCCACTCAACCTAAACCCATACATCAACCCTCAAGCCATACATCAACCTCAACCCATCCACTCAGCCCTCAACCATCCACTCAACCTAAACCCATCCACTCAACCTCAACCCATCCACTCAACCCTCAACCCATCCTCTCAACCTCAACCATCCACTCAACCTCAAACCATTCACTCAACCTAAACCCATCCACTCAGCCCTCAACCCATCCTCTCAACCTCAACCATCCACTCAACCTAAACCCATCCACTCAACCTCAACCCATCCACTCAACCCTCAACCATCCTCTCAACCTCAACCATCCACTCAACCTCAACTCATACACTCAAACCTCAACCATCCACTCAGTCCTCAACCATCCACTCAGTCCTCAACCATCCGCTCAACCCTCAACCCATTCACTCAACCTCAACCCATCCACTCAACCATCCACTCAGCCCTCAACCATCCACTCAACCTAAACCCATACATCAACCTAAACCCATACATCAACCTCAACCCATCCACTCAGCCCTCAACCATCCACTCAACCTAAACCCATCCACTCAGCCCTCAACTACCCACTCAACCTAAACCCATACATCAACCTAAACCCATACATCAACCTCAACCCATCCACTCAGCCCTCAACCATCCACTCAACCTAAACCCATACATCAACCCTCAAGCCATACATCAACCTCAACCCATCCACTCAGCCCTCAACCATCCACTCAACCTAAACCCATCCACTCAACCTCAACCCATCCACTCAACCCTCAACCCATCCTCTCAACCTCAACCATCCACTCAACCTCAAACCATTCACTCAACCTAAACCCATCCACTCAGCCCTCAACCCATCCTCTCAACCTCAACCATCCACTCAACCTAAACCCATCCACTCAACCTCAACCCATCCACTCAACCCTCAACCCATCCTCTCAACCTCAACCATCCACTCAACCTCAACCCATTCACTCAACCTAAACCATCCACTCAACCTCAACCCATCCACTCAACCTCAACCATCCACTCAGCATAAAGCCATCCACTCAACCTAAACCATCCACTCAACCTCAACTCATACACTCAAACCTCAACCATCCACTCAGTCCTCAACCATCCACTCAGTCCTCAACCATCCGCTCAACCCTCAACCCATTCACTCAACGTCAACCCATCCACTCAACCATCCACTCAGCCCTCAACCATCCACTCAACCTAAAGCCATTCACTCAACACTCAACCCATCCATTCGGCCCTCAACCATCCACTCAGCCCTCAACCATCCACTCAACCTAAACCCATACATCAACCTAAACCCATACATCAACCTCAACCCATCCACTCAGCCCTCAACCATCCACTCAACCTAAACCCATCCACTCAACCTCAACCCATCCACTCATCCCTCAACCCATCCTCTCAACCTCAACCATCCACTCAGCCTCAAACCATTCACTCAACCTAAACCCATCCACTCAACCCTCAACCCATTCACTCAGCCCTCAACCCATCCTCTCAACCTCAACCATCCACTCAACCTAAACCCATCCACTCAACCTCAACCCATCCACTCAACCCTCAACCCATCCTCTCAACCTCAACCATCCACTCAACCTCAACCCATTCACTCAACCTAAACTCATCCACTCAACCTCAACCCATCCACTCAACCTCAACCATCCACTCAGCATAAAGCCATCCACTCAACCTAAACCATCCACTCAACCTCAACTCATACACTCAAGCCTCAACCATCCACTCAGTCCTCAACCATCCACTCAGTCCTCAACCATCCACTCAACCCTCAACCCATTCACTCAACCTCAACCCATCCACTCAGCCCTCAACCATCCACTCAACCTAAAGCCATTCACTCAACCCTCAACCCATCCACTCAACCCTCAACCATCCACTCAACCTAAACCATCCACTCAACCTCAACTCATCCACTCAATCCTCAACCATCCACTCAGTCCTCAACCATCCACTCAACCCTCAACCCATTCACTCAACCTCAACCCATCCACTCAACCATCCACTCAGCCCTCAACCATCCACTCAACCTAAAGCCATTCACTCAACCCTCAACCCATCCACTCAACCCTCAACCATCCACTCAACCTAAACCATCCACTCAACCTCAACTCATCCACTCAATCCTCAACCATCCACTCAGTCCTCAACCATCCACTCAACCCTCAACCATCCACTCAACCTAAACCCATCCACTCAACCTCAACCCATCCACTCATCCCTCAACCCATCCTCTCAACCTCAACCATCCACTCAACCTCAAACCATTCACTCAACCTAAACCCATCCACTCAACCCTCAACCCATTCACTCAGCCCTCAACCCATCCTCTCAACCTCAACCATCCACTCAACCTAAACCCATCCACTCAACCTCAACCCATCCACTCAACCCTCAACCCATCCTCTCAACCTCAACCATCCACTCAACCTCAACCCATTCACTCAACCTAAACTCATCCACTCAACCTCAACCCATCCACTCAACCTCAACCATCCACTCAGCATAAAGCCATCCACTCAACCTAAACCATCCACTCAACCTCAACTCATACACTCAAGCCTCAACCATCCACTCAGTCCTCAACCATCCACTCAGTCCTCAACCATCCACTCAACCCTCAACCCATTCACTCAACCTCAACCCATCCACTCAGCCCTCAACCATCCACTCAACCTAAAGCCATTCACTCAACCCTCAACCCATCCACTCAACCCTCAACCATCCACTCAACCTAAACCATCCACTCAACCTCAACTCATCCACTCAATCCTCAACCATCCACTCAGTCCTCAACCATCCACTCAACCCTCAACCCATTCACTCAACCTCAACCCATCCACTCAACCATCCACTCAGCCCTCAACCATCCACTCAACCTAAAGCCATTCACTCAACCCTCAACCCATCCACTCAACCCTCAACCATCCACTCAACCTAAACCATCCACTCAACCTCAACTCATCCACTCAATCCTCAACCATCCACTCAGTCCTCAACCATCCACTCAACCCTCAACCCATTCACTCAACCTCAACCCATCCACTCAACCATCCACTCAACCTAAATCCATTCACTCAACCCTCAACCCATTAATTCAACCTCAACACATCCACTCAACCCTCAACCATCCACTCAGCCTAAACCCATCCACTCAACCTCAACCCATTCACTCAACCTCAACCCATTCACTTAATACTCAACCAATCCACTCAACCTAAACCCATCCACTCAACCTCAACCCATCCACTCAACCTAACCCCATCCACTCAACCTCAACCCATCCACTCAACCCTCAACCATTCACTCAACCTCAACCATCCACTCAACCTAAACCCATCCACTCAACCTCAACCCATCCACTCAACCCTCAACCATTCACTCAACCTCAACCATCCACTCAACCTAAACCCATCCACTCAACCTCAATCCATTCACTAAACCTCAACCCATTCACTCAACCTCAACCCATTCACTCAACCCTCAACCCATTCACTCAGCCCTCAACCCATCCTCTCAACCTCAACCATCCACTCAACCTAAACCCATCCACTCAACCTCAACCCATCCACTTAATCCTCAACCCATCCTCTCAACCTCAACCATCCACTCAACCTCAACCCATTCACTCAACCATCAACCCATCTACTCAACCTCAACCCATCCACTCAGCATAAAGCCATCCACTCAACCTAAACCATCCACTCAACCTAAACCATCCACTCAACCTCAACTCATCCATTCAAGCCTTAACCATCCACTCAGTCCTCAACCATCCACTCAGTCCTCAACCATCCACTCAACCCTCAACCCATTCACTCAACCTCAACCCATCCACTCAACCATCCACTCAGCCCTCAACCATCCACTCAACCTAAAGCCATTCACTCAACCCTCAACCCATCCACTCAACCCTCAACCATCCACTCAACCTAAACCATCCACTCAACCTCAACTCATCCACTCAATCCCCAACCATCCACTCAGTCCTCAACCATCCACTCAGTCCTCAACCAGCCACTCAACCCTCAACCCATTCACTAAACCTCAACCCATCCACTCAACCATCCACTCAGCCCTCAACCATCCACTCAACCTAAAGCCATTCACTCAACCCTCAACCCGTTCATTCAACCTCAACCCATCCACTCAGCCCTCAACCATCCACTCAGCCCTCAACCATCCACTCAACCTAAATCCATTCACTCAACCCTCAACCCATTAATTCAACCTCAACCCATCGACTCAACCCTCAACCATCCACTCAGCCTAAAGCCATTCACTCAACCTCAACCCATTCACTTAATCCTCAACCAATCCACTCAACCTAAACCCATCCACTCAACCTCAACCCATCCACTCAACCTAACCCCATCCACTCAACCTCAACCCATTCACTCAACCTCAACCCATTCACTTAATCCTCAACCAATCCACTCAACCTAAACCCATCCACTCAACCTCAACCATCCACTCAGCCCTCAACCATCCACTCAACCTAAACCCATACATCAACCCTCAACCCATTCAATCAACCTCAACCCATCCACTCAGCCCTCAACTATCCACTCAACCTAAACCCATCCACTCAACTGTCAACCCATCCACTCAACCCTCAACCCATCCTCTCAACCTCAACCATCCACTCAACCTCTACCCATTCACTCAACCTCAACCCATTCACTCAACCTAAACCCATCCACTCAACCTAAACCCATTCACTCAACCCTCAACCCATCCACTCAACCCTCAACCACCCACTCAGCCCTCAACCATCCACTCAGCCATCCACTCAACCTCAACCCATTCACTCAACCTTCAACACATTCACTCAACCCTCAACCCATTCACTCAACCCATCCACTCAACCCTCAACCCCATCCACTCAACCCTCATCCCATCCACTCAATCCTCAACCCATCCACTCAACCCTCAACCCCATCCACTCAACCCTCAACCCATCCACTCAACCTCAACCCATTCACTAAACCTGAACCCATCCACTCAACCCTCAACCCCATCCAGTCAACCCTCAACCCATTCCTCTCAAGCTCAACCATCCACTCACTCAACCCTCAACCCACTCACTCAACCTCAACCCATCCACTCAGCCCTCAACCATCCACTCAGCCCTCAACCATCCACTCAGCCATCAACCATCCACTCAACCTAAACCCATTCATCAACCCTCAACCCATTCACTCAACCCGTCCACTCAGCCCTCAACCATCCATTCAACCTCAACCCATTCACTCAATCCTCAACCCATTCACTCATTCCTCAACCCATTCACTCAACCCATCCACTCAACCCCATCCACTCAACCCTCAACCCATCCACTCAACCCTCAACCCCATCCACTCAACCCTCAACCCATCCACTCAACCTCAACCCATCCACTAAACCTCAACCCATTCACTAAACCTGAACCCTTCCACTCAATCCTCAACCCCAACCAGTCAACCCTCAACCCATTCCTCTCAACCTCAACCATCCACTCAACCCTCAACCCATCCACTCAACCTCAGCCCATTCACTCAACCCTCAACCCATTCACTCAACCTCAACCCATTCACTCAACTCTCAGCCCATTCACTCAACTCTCAACCCATCCACTCAACCTCAACCCATTCACTAAACCTCAACCCATTCACTAAACCTCAACCCATCCACTCAACTCTCAACCCATTCACTCAACCCATCCACTCAACCCTCAACCCCATCCACTCAACCCTCATCCCATCCACTCAACCCTCATCACATCCACTCAACCTCAACCCATTCACTAAACCTGAACCCATCCACTCAACCCTCAACCCATTCACTCAACCCTCAACCCATTTACTCAGCCTTCAACCCATTCACTCAACCCTCAACCCATCCACTCAACCCTCAACCCATCCACTCAACCTCAACCCATTCACTCAACCCTCAACCCATTCACTCAACCTCAACCCATTCACTCAACCTCAACCCATTCACTCAACTCTCAGCCCATTCACTCAACCCTCAACCCATTCACTCAACCCTCAACCCATTCACTCAGCCCTCAACCCATCCACTCAACCCTCAACCCATCCACTCAACCCTCATCCCATCCACTCAACCCTCATCCCATCCACTCAACCTAAACCCATTCACTAAACCTGAACCCATCCACTCAACCCTCAACCCATTCACTCAACCCTCAACCCATTCACTCAGCCTTCAACCCATTCACTCAACCCTCAACCCATCCACTCAACCCTCAACCCATCCACTCAACCTCAACCCATTCACTCAACTCTCAGCCCATTCACTCAACTCTCAACCCATTCACTCAACCCTCAACCCATTCACTCAGCCCTCAACCCATTCACTCAGCCCTCAACCCATTCACTCAATCTCAACCCATCCACTCAACCCTCCATAGAAGAGGATGAGAATAATTAACTGACAAAATGAGGCTTGAATTATAATTCTTCCTCTTTGTCAGACAATGTCTATTTAAGACTTGTGTATTATTAACTACATTAGCATAGGATTTATCACTGTGTAACTCAACTGCTCAAACACCTCCAGCCTGGTATGTTTCGGGTATTGTAGCTCTATTCAATCAAAACCTATATGCAGATGTTCTCAGATTTGAGTCATAATATACTGTTTGTGACATTGTTATTGTTTATATAGTAAGTATTTAGTATATAGATCAATCCATAGCTCCCTTCCCTAAAATCCTAGTGTGTTGACAACCTGACGTTGGTTTTACTAACTATCTTCAGCTCCAACATTACCACCATCATCATCAGGGACCGGGCTGTGCCCATATTGTGGTTCCTCCTCGTCCCTCCTCACCCTTCACTTAGCTGCTGCTGCATGTCTGTTACTGTGTTCTGTTTGGCTGGAACCTCCAGCCTTGACATGTCTGTTCCCCTGCTCCGCTCCCACCCGCTCTCTCGCTCTCTGAAAGGATCTGTTGTCATCTCCGTATCCCAGCCATTATCTAGCCGACGTTTCCTCTCCCTCCCAATGAAAGATAGAGAGTGTCTGAAAGCGTAGAATATAGATCTGTGATGTTACAGGAATGGCAGCTCTGGCAGATGGGGCGTATCTCCTTTCGTTCTATTTATATTTCCGTCCTTATTTTTTATCAGCTTTGAAGGTTATTACATGGAAGGATAGATATCATCGCCATTAAATCTATACTGAGTAAACAAGTCGTCTTCTTTTCAAGATGTTTGCTGATATGTGCTGTTTTACTAATTTTAGAATTAGATTTGCGTAATTACTTTTGTAGGTGGATATTAACTAGTTGTTATGCTCTGGCAGTTTATGTTCTCTATTATACAGTACAGACATCTTGTGGTTTGTGACGTATTCACTAGATGTGTTCAGTTTGTATAGTAATCTTGATTTTTGTTCTCAAATCATGTCATGTAGATATACGTTTGTTTGTGTATTTTTTTATGTAAACATTGTTCTATAAAGTAAAGTGTGTGTTATAAGGTTTGGTGTACAGTCAACCGACACAAGTCATGATGCCATACATAAGGTACATCTGTTAGTTATCATATATTATTGTTTGTGTGTGTTTCCTCAGGTATTTTGTTCTGCACAAGCTACCCACCCTAAAGTTCCTAGACACGAGGAAGGTTTGTAAGATTGAACAGCAGGAGGCTGAGGCACGGGGAGCCTTCATGAAGGTGGTTAAACCCAAGTTATCAGACACGGTGGTGAGTACACCCTTTATGATCTAATAGCGCTGGTTTCCCAGACACAGATTAAGCCTAGCCCTAGACAATTTTTGTACATTTTTCTTTTACCTTTATTTAACTAGGCAAGTCAGTTAAGAACATATTCTTATTTACAATGACAGCCTACCCCAGCCACACCCGGACGGTGCTGGGCCAATTGTGCGCAGCCTGGATTTGAACCAGTGACTGCAGTGACGCACTGAGATGCAGTGCCTTAGACCGCTGCACCACTCGGGAGCAAAGAAGCCCTTCCAATGGAGAATCTCAATTGAACATTACATACAGTATAAAGTCTCTTCAAATATGTAACTAATTGAGGTTTTACATTCTTGAAAGAAGTTACTGGACCTTCGGGAGTTAGGCAACCAGAGAAGGGCTTTCCAGTCCAGGGAAACTAGAGTACAGTAAATTAATTTAAATAAACATTCTGTCATCCAGAATTATGTACTTCACTGCCCAGTTCATGGAATCTATAGGGACATTTATATATATATATATATATATACATAAAGTTTTATATTGCAAATAGAGTGTGGCTTCCATCAATGTAATTGTCTGCATCATTTCCAATCCCCCATATATATATTTTTGTAACTAACCCTACCACCCCTCCCCTTATTGGAGTCAACTAATGGACAACAACACGTAGGCTTCTACTTCCATATATACATTTTACGGGACACAGTATATTTTACAATAGTTATCGTTTGTTTGTTTTTAGTCCCATCTTTCAGCTACCCTCAACCCCTCCCATCTCAGAAGACCGTCCAGTCTTTCTTTTTCTGCCTTTCAGAGGGTCCTCCTCATTAGCAGTGTGAGATCAGATGATATATCTCTGATATATTGAATTATCTAAAAGTTCCCTCACTCGCGTTGGGGTCAATCATTTGTCTTACCCCTCTAACCATATTAAGGCCATGGTTAAGTGATGTGGATGAGCAGTAAGAAACTGACATATTCTCATCCCTCACCCCCTGTCTATCCTCCCCTCCTGTCCCCCTTTCTTCATCCGTGTCTGAGTGTCAGTCTCCCGTTGCAGGGGTCCTGGTACGACGGCCCTTTGAACAGGAGCCCTCTCCCTCCCTCCGAGGGGACTCTCTCTTTAATGAGTGTGTGTGTGCTTCTGAGGGCATCCTTGTGTGTGCAAGCATGCCTGCGTGCGTATGTATGTATGTGTGTGTGTTTATGACCACGGTCTGACCTCATTCCGTATGCATGAGCCCAGATCAAAGTGGACGGGGAGGCTGTCCGGTCGCGGTAGCAACGAGGAGCGTGACAGCGCTGGCCATCGGAGCGACAGCTCACGTACACGCCAGTCACAATCGCTTAATTATCCCCCGACCATGCACTTATTCCTCCCTCGCTCGTTAGAGCCATGCAGACTAATTAGAGTTTGGGATTTCATAGATGTAACCCTTCTCATCCCTCACCCCTCTCCCCCCTCCTCCTCTTCTTTCGAAGGGGTGGAAATGAAGAGTTTTGCTAAGATTCGATTTCATGTCATTGTAAGGCCATGAAATATTTACTGGTTGGATCAGCGAGGCCTCATCGTCCCAGGGTCCCCAGAGCCTTACAGACATAAAGGAGTCTGGGAGGTAAGAACAAAGCCAACCAATGACAAGGCATGATGCGTGTCGAGCAGACGCAGGGTTTAAAAGTGCACAGAGAAAACAAAATATTTATCGTTTGCGACAATCAGCCAAAATATTGTAGCGTTTTAGTGTCAGTCCACACAACTCTTTGTTCTTGATTTATCGTGCAAGTGGCAGAGCAAGAAAAGAAAACACTGAAATAATTTAACCCCATTCTGGCATGTTTGCTAGATGTAGAAAAGTGGAATGAAACACTGCTCATCCACTTGATATGAAAAGAAGCCGAGCACTTTAACAATGCTTGTTGGCAGGCAAAAGTCACTTTGGAGGGTTATATTTACATAGCCCTGCCAATGTAGCAGCAACACTTGCCTTTGTTATCATAGAGTTAGATATGGCTGAAGATTATCTCGCTAATTCTAGTTGATTTATATGTGTTTGTGTCAGAGTATATAGCAGAAGATGCTATGTATATTATCAGATGGAAATGTCTCATTATGTTTGTCTTCACTTACCCTTTACTAAAGTAGATTAACGTTCCTTTCTCTGTTTCTACAGTACAGTACTGTATTCACTCTGCTCCACCGTAACAGCCTTTGACTCAATATACTGTCTAACCGTTACACAGCCTCCACAGTACTATGACTTTGCTCATAACTGTTTGTGAGGCATCTACGTAGGGCTTATGTAGACTTGTGAATGCTCTATAAAGCCTGTATAAGTTGTTTGTTTAATGTGGAACAGCGAGAGTGATGAGAGTGAGAGATGGGGTAGTGTGGTTCCAAATGTCCCATCCTGTGCTTGGGTCCGTAACGGTTCGTTTTGAGTCCGATGAGGCATGATGCGGCAGCCGTAACCGGCGCGGCAGGGCATGTGTACACCCCGCCATCTAATTGGCTCCATCATCAGAGCCATTGTGTTTCTGACCAATCGTGCAGGTCACCAATTAACGAGTGGCGCAGACAAACGAGGCAGTAGGGAGGGAGAGATGATGATGGTGTAATTAGACATTTGTGTTTGCTTTTATGTCTCGTACAGTGGGGCGTCCCTTCATAACACTGGAGCCTGGTGTCTGGAGTTACTGTAGCACAGTTAAACTGGACACTAATTAGTACTCTCTCCAGTCTCACTCATTTCTCTCTCTCTCTCTCTCTCTCTCTCTCTCTCTCTCTCTCTCTCTCTCTCTCTCTCTCTCTCTCTCTCTCTCTCTCTCTCTCTCTCTCTCTCTCTCTGTCTCATTATTTACCTCTCCCACTCTCTTTGTATTAGAGTTATGAAGATGCTGTATATATTGATGAATAACCCGTGTTTAGGTTGTAATCAAAGTTAAAGACGCTTTCAGAACAGCTGCATTACACACTTTGAAGATGAATGTTAAACTCGGCGTGAAAACCTCAGTCTACACTAAAATGAAGGACACACACTCATTGACCCTGCTTCTAGTTAACAGTAAGTGAATTATTATGATGAACACATACTGTGCATGCTTATCTAAAGCCCCTCTCATATGACTGTGTAAATCAGAAAAAGAACAGGTTGCTCTCTAGTTGTTCATACTCCTAGCGTGATGTATCGGAACAGTTAATGGGCGTGCTAAGGAGGAGGCAGCTCTGAACTTTGGAGACCTCCTGGGCTGCATCTCAAATGGTACCCTGTTCCCTATTTGGGGTACTACTTTTGAACAGGCCCCATAGTGCTCTACGTAGAGAATAGGATGCCATTTGGGACAGAGACTTAGTTTGAGTCACATCAGAATGGAGTGTGACCACGGTTTAAATTGCGTTTCAATCATGCCGTTATGGCATGGCACCATGGGCTGCCACATGGTTCTGATAACAAAGCAATGAGCTTTAATACATTATGAATACCGTCACTTCTCCAACATTCTGAACGTTTTCCAAGTCTGCTAAATCATAAACAGTTGGATGTCTGCTCAAAGCACTCATACGCACGTAAAAAAACTGTTCTTATCTGATGTAGGATAAGTACTCTATTTTACAGTATTTGTTATAAGATTGGCTCTGCTCTGTGTTGTGTAATGTCAATATCAAACCTATATTGGTATCATACAATATACTTTATTAGTGTGGTCTACAGACAATGCCCATCAAGATTGTGAAGACTTTTTTAAATGATGGAAAAACTGGATTTAAGTCATATCAACAATCAGTGTTGACAGATTAAGAGAAAGAAAAATGACCAACTGTAAAAGTTTACATTTACAGTGTGAACAAACCGAGAGACAGAGACAGAAATAGAGGGAGAGACATACCTAAATTATTGACAACAATTCAAATGCTGAGTTATATTGTATGCAAAACAAATGGGGGAATTATATTATTTTATACCAATACAGTTGCTCAGAGAAAGAGATTTTGTTTAACAAGTTATATGTTTTTTTCTTTTAAAAGGTGGTACGTTTTCAATACCTTTTTAATACCTCACCTTACGAGGACAATGGCACTGAGCCTTTTTCTAAAATGATTTATGAGCTGGAGAACACATTGGGAGGGATCTTAGACAAATCCTCAGTACAGAATCTTTCCAGATCTTTGATATCCTTCGTCTGCGATTGTGGACTGCTTATGGATTTTAAGTCCAGAGACTGAGATGTCCGTTGCTAAATGTTGATTTTGTGGCTAATTAACCATTTATTTTGATGTGCTTGGGATTATTATTTTGCTGAAAGATCCACTTGAGGACAAGTTTCAGCCTAATGGTAGAGGAAACCAGGTTTTTGGCTAAAATGTCCTTGTACTGGGTAAAGTTCATGATGCTATTGTCCTTAACCCCTTACACTCGTACGCATATACATACGGGTTGAAAACGGCTGATTTGGGCACTGATAAACACCTATATTGGAACACAGTGGCTGTACAGTAACATGGTATACATGACGTCAGAGCTCTTGCTCTGCACTTCACAGCTCTGTATGGGTTTTGACTGACAGCCGCTCTGAACTTGAGCACATCGCACGACATGAAGTCTCCCCCACCCCTCCCGCTAATTGGGCACATTTATTTATTGTCTGAGTGAGAGAAATGCTGTAAATGAAGAGGACTCTATGTATTTTGAAAGATGAGACGTTGAGGATTCTAATAAATACCGCTTTGATGTCATAAAAGCAAGCTAAACACCCTTGAGTCCAAAAGTGCACTTCTCCTTTCCGTATCATAAAACTCACGTCATATACAGTGTCAACATTTATGATCACTATGTTTGATGTACAGTTACAAGATGACATGGCATCATACCCTGGTGTCACGACTTCTGCCGAAGTCGTTGCCTCTCCTTGTTCGGGCGGTGCTCGGCGGTCGACGTCACCGGTCTTCTAGCCATCATCGATCCATTTTTCATTTTCAATTGGTTTTGTCTTGTCTTCCTACACACCTGGTTTCAAACCCATTCATTACCTGTTGTGTATTTAACCCTCTGTTTCCCCTCATGTCTTTGTCAGAGATTGTTTATTGTCAGTGTTGTGGTTGTTGTATAGGTGCGCGACTGGTCTTCGTACCCATGTTTGTTTCTATTCTATTCTTATTAGTGTTATGGAGCATGTTACGTGGACATTCATTAAAAGACTCCATTTTACACTCCGTTTGACTCTCCTGCGCCTGACTTCCCTGCCACCTATACACACGACTCTGACATCTGGGTTGTTCTGAGCAGAATTAGACTATTTTTGTCTATTGTTAAGACAATTTGCCGCGGCACACACACCTGAATGCACTCATGTCTCTTTTCTATGTGCACAATAATTCCAATGTGTTTCTCTGCGTTGCATTGTGAAAGCCCAACACTGTAAAATTGTGTTTTCATAACTTAGCTAGTCATGTTGGCATAAGAACAAGCTTTCAAATGAAGCCCGCCTGATGCACATTGCGATTTATAATGGACTGTTTTTGGATTGAGTAACAACAGGGGATGCAGGGTTGTGTTCCAACCAAACAACTGCGAGTGTGCGAGACAACAGTTAGTCCTCTCACTCAAACCCTTGTATTTTATGTTGCACCTACCCCAAATTTTCCAATAATATTCTTATCACGTTACTGAATGTATCCAGAGTATTTTCAGATTTCGTTATCAACAAATGCACCGAAAAGTACACTAAATATCAAGTCTGCATAAAATCAACTGTGTAATGTTTGGATTCAGTCTCGTGTCAGTTGAACTGTTGTGTCCTCACCTTTTGCGCTAGTAATTTTCCCATAATCTCCAAAGGATTCCTTTTCAATTGCTAACATGGTTATGCATTTTCATATTACTTCTGTAAAAACATGCACATTTAGTCATTCATATAGGTCAATTCCCACAAGTGTAAAAGGTTAACAAGGGCCCCAGTGACAGTGTGATGACAATGCCACAAAATCAACACGTTATGACACAGTCATAACCTTGTCATAAGTCATAACAGCTGACATAAACTGTCATAACATTGTCATAACACTGTCATGACATATATATTTAGACATATATTGCAATATTTTTTGTCTGGTTATGACACCTACATGAGTGTCAAAGACCACAAATCCTACCACACCGGCAGACCATTCCATTCTACCTGTATATAACATTTCCTCAAATTTGCCATTTTATTACCATTGTAATTGTACACACATTGATGTCAAACATGTACCTAGCCCAATGCTCTGTCGCTGATGACTAGGATAAATGCAGGAGCAGGACAAAACACTCTCTTTGGGACTTATGACATATGATAATGTATGTCATAGGCCTATCTGGCTTATATTATTACCCTTACAACAACAACAAAACATTGTTCTGTGATGATATAAATGTCCATATTTTGAAATCAAAGTTTGTGTACACAACGTTATTATTGGGATCCTCCATGGTTTTGCTATAATATACATGTATACTTAGTGCAACCACTAGGGGGAGACATTCAAACTGTTAGCTGCAGGCGTGCTCCTCCATACGTTGGGATTCAGTCTCCGAACTTGAATCCCATCGAAAACCTCTGGTTTGAATTGAAGAGGGCAGTCCAAAAGCGCAGATAAAGGATATCAAGGATCTGGAAGGATTCTGTATGAAGGAATGGTCTAGTATCCCTCCCAATGTGTTCTCCAACTCATAAAACATTTTAGAAAAGCAACTATGTCGTTATCCTTGCAAGGTGTAGTTATTGAAATGTATTTAAATATTTATATTCATATACCATTTTGAGATTAAACAAAATCTCTTTCTCTGAGCAATTGTAAAAAAAAAAAAAAAAAAAAAATTGCCATACAATATATCTCCGTATTTGAATTATTTATTTTTTACAGTAAGTTTTGCTCATGTTTATCAAGGGTGTCAATAATATCGGAACCCACTGTAGACTGAGAGGAAGAGAGACCAATAGAAACAAAGAGAGGGGTATGTGAAGGAAAGAGGGGGATGGCCAAATACCTGAAGTAAACATGTCAATTGAGTAAAGGCCATTGAAGTGTTTTTCTGAGACATCGACAGACACACAGAGAAGAGAAGAAGCAGAGGCAGAGAGTGGAAAAGCCTTGAGCTGTATTTTGGGTGTGTTGGAATGTCATAATGTGATAATTCTCTTTGAGGACTCGGAGGTCATGGAATGCGATGGCGCTAAACCACATAGAGCCATTTGGACTGCTCTGGGCTGTTCTCGGAAAATACACGTGGTTTCTACCGTGGCTTCACTCCCTAACCTCCCTCAGCCTCCCTCCTGCTGACTCACCATCACGAAGCCTGTTGTTAAAACCTTGGGTTAAACTGACCATGTCTATCAAAACACTCTGACAACATGTTCTCTATTTCTGCTATCCCGAGCACCACTCAGAGAAGCCATGTCGGATTTGACTGGTATTATGATATTTCACTCCCCGTCCCGCATGCTAAAGTACATTTCACAGTGAATGAAGTAAGTGCTCAGTCCGCTGCCACTAAACACAGCTTGGTAGCGACGTCAGGGGGTATAGCGGTTCCGTGGATGTCACATAGATTTTGCTCGGAGGGAGAGTTTGACTTGATTTCAGAGCCCAGGACATGAGTTTTTCTCCCCACATCTTCCTGTGTGTAATGCAAAGCGTTAATGTGAAGCAGACAGAGTCGCGAGGCGGTTCGAGCCCATTCGAGCCAGCTCTCGTCTCCCATGAGCCCTTGCTCTCAGGGTGACTGCTCTTCTGTGGAATCGACAGTGACAGAGCCAGGAAAGTCCTCAAGTGGATCTTTTCAGTTCTGTTTTTCCCTCCGCTGATGTTAACCTGCTTTACTCTGCAGCGGTTCACTTCAAGTTTGCACAGAGGAAAGAAGTCAAAATATGTAAAATAGACCACATGATTTGAGAGCCATGATTGTGTATTGTAGGCCTACACATGATGGATGCTTGTGTGATTTTTTGCATTAGGAATCTTCTGGAAGGGAATAGAAGGATATCAGTTATTATCTTGCTTTCTTCTTTTCTTCTTTTTAAATGTCTCTAGTGTGGCCTGTAAAGTTTGCCGCTACGTTCTTCTCTGCACTAGAGAGTTATGAGTTCCCTTTCAAACATAACAAACAGCATGCGATATTGCTCTGTGCATGCGCCTTCAGTCGGTTTGCTGAATCATTTTATTGGATACAGTGCCTTGCGAAAGTATTCGGCCCCCTTGAACTTTGCGACCTTTTGCCACATTTCAGGCTTCAAACATAAAGATATAAAACTGTATTTTTTTGTGAAGAATAAACAACAAGTGGGACACAATCATGAAGTGGAACGACATTTATTGGATATTTCAAACTTTTTTAACAAATCAAAAACTGAAAAATTGGGCGTGCAAAATTATTCAGCCCCTTTACTTTCAGTTCAGCAAACTCTCTCCAGAAGTTCAGCGAGGATCTCTGAATGATCCAATGTTGACCTAAATGACTAATGATGATAAATACAATCCACCTGTGTGTAATCAAGTCTCTGTATAAATGCACCTGCACTGTGATAGTCTAAGAGGTCCGTTAAAAGCGCAGAGAGCATCATGAAGAACAAGGAACACACCAGGCAGGTCCGAGATACTGTTGTGAAGAAGTTTAAAGCCGGATTTGGATACAAAAAGATTTCCCAAGCTTTAAACATCCCAAGGAGCACTGTGCAAGCGATAATATTGAAATGGAAGGAGTATCAGACCACTGCAAATCTACCAAGACCTGGCCGTCCCTCTAAACTTTCAGCTCATACAAGGAGAAGACTGATCAGAGATGCAGCCAAGAGGCCCATGATCACTCTGGATGAACTGCAGAGATCTACAGCTGAGGTGGGAGACTGTCCATAGGACAACAATCAGTTGTATATTGCACAAATCTGGCCTTTATGGAAGAGTGGCAAGAAGAAAGCCATTTCTTAAAGATATCCATAAAAAGTGTTGTTTAAAGTTTGCCACAAGCCACCTGGGAGACACACCAAACATGTGGAAGAAGGTGCTCTGGTCAGATGAAACCAAAATTGAACTTTTTGGCAACAATGCAAAACGTTATGTTTGGCGTAAAAGCAACACAGCTCATCACCCTGAACACACCATCCCCACTGTCAAACATGGTGGTGGCAGCATCATGGTTTGGGCCTGCTTTTCTTCAGCAGGGACAGGGAAGATGGTTAAAATTGATGGGAAGATGGATGGAGCCAAATACAGGACCATTCTGGAAGAAAACCTGATGGAGTCTGCAAAAGACCTGAGACTGGGACGGAGATTTGTCTTCCAACAAGACAATGATCCAAAACATAAAGCAAAATCTACAATGGAATGGTTCAAAAATAAACATATCCAGGTGTTAGAATGGCCAAGTCAAAGTCCAGACCTGAATCCAATCGAGAATCTGTGGAAAGAACTGAAAACTGCTGTTCACAAATGCTCTCCATCCAACCTCACTGAGCTCGAGCTGTTTTGCAAGGAGGAATGGGAAAACATTTCAGTCTCTCGATGTGCAAAACTGATAGAGACATACCCCAAGCGACTTACAGCTGTAATAGCAGCAAAAGGTGGCGCTACAAAGTATTAACTTAAGGGGGCTGAATAATTTTGCACACCCAATTTTTCAGTTTTTGATTTGTTAAAAAAGTTTGAAATATCCAATAAATGTTGTTCCACTTCATGATTGTGTCCCACTTGTTGTTGATTCTTCACAAAAAAATACAGTTTTATATCTTTATGTTTGAAGCCTGAAATGTGGCAAAAGGTCGCAAAGTTCAAGGGGGCCGAATACTTTCGTAAGGCACTGTATATACGTGTCCTCTCAGGATATGCTTCTCAACAGGACAAGACAATACAACAGACTGCTGTGAAAACAAGTTTATTATACCGTTTTCTCTCAGCCTAATGATTTATATATTTCCAGCTTCATATTTCAATGACATTATTACTTCATGTCAGACATTGTCTTTGGTCTGCTACAGTATAGGGTAAGTCAGTACAGTAAGGTGGAGTATGTTTTTTTTACCCATTGTCTTTGGTCTGCTACAGTATAGGTTAAGTCAGTACAGTAAGGTGGAGTATGGGTTTTTACCCATTGTCTTTGGTCTGCTACAGTATAGGTTAAGTCAGTACAGTAAGGTGGAGTATGGGTTTTTACCCATTGTCTTTGGTCTGCTACAGTATAGGTTAAGTCAGTACAGTAAGGTGGAGTATGGGTTTTTTACCCATTGTCTTTGGTCTGCTACAGTATAGGTTAAGTCAGTACAGTAAGGTGGAGTATGGGTTTTTACCCATTGTCTTTGGTCTGCTACAGTATAGGTTAAGTCAGTACAGTAAGGTGGAGTATGGGTTTTTTACCCATTGTCTTTGGTCTGCTACAGTATAGGTTAAGTCAGTACAGTAAGGTGGAGTATGGGTTTTTACCCATTGTCTTTGGTCTGCTACAGTATAGGTTAAGTCAGTACAGTAAGGTGGAGTATGGGTTTTTTACCCATTGTCTTTGGTCTGCTACAGTATAGGTTAAGTCAGTACAGTAAGGTGGAGTATGGGTTTTTACCCATTGTCTTTGGTCTGCTACAGTATAGGTTAAGTCAGTACAGTAAGGTGGAGTATGGGTTTTTTACCCATTGTCTTTGGTCTGCTACAGTATAGGTTAAGTCAGTACAGTAAGGTGGAGTATGGGTTTTTACCCATTGTCTTTGGTCTGCTACAGTATAGGTTAAGTCAGTACAGTAAGGTGGAGTATGGGTTTTTTACCCATTGTCTTTGGTCTGCTACAGTATAGGTTAAGTCAGTACAGTAAGGTGGAGTATGGGTTTTTACCCATTGTCTTTGGTCTGCTACAGTATAGGTTAAGTCAGTACAGTAAGGTGGAGTATGGGTTTTTTACCCTCTGTTGGCCTCACACCAACTTGTGCTAACACTCAAATACTGGATGTTTTCTTTTCCATTCTTTTCCATTGGCTATCGATTGATTGAAGTACATTATCCTTTCATCACTGAGCCATTTTTTGTTGATATTTATGTTACGCTGTTATTCATTTTGTAGTGATAGCTATTAAGAGTAATAGCATTTTGTGATGGATACTGTGCAGGCTGTAAAACTTCTACATGGAAAAAAGACAAGACAGAAAAAGTTGACAGCAAAATAGGAAACAGATGTGTAAGTGACATACCAGACAATAGTGCTGGAATTACAGTATGACTGTCATTCTCATTGCTGTGTTTGTGCATTCTGATGGACTCTAGACAACTCAATTCACTGAAAACAACAAAGAAATAATAGAGATGAATCTCTTTTAATTGTTAGCGTGACAGGCCAGTTCACAACATGACCATTCCAGCTTGTTAAGTCTATAATCATCTTGTTATTGAGGTTTTTGTTTCAAGTGTTTAGGCAACAGGAAACAGCACTACATTCTGACTCTCTCCACTTTCTCTCTCTCTCTTTCTCTCTCTGTCTCTTTCCCTGCACACTTCAGTCAGCACCAGAAACATATGAAAGTACTGTCTTCCACATGTCAGGGACAGCATGGACCACGCGGGCCTTCTCTGTCAGGGAGTGAGAGGATTTCTGCTTCTGTTTCCAGAGTAGTGAGGTGTCTGTCGGTTCTTACAGTCTTTGGATCTGCACTGAAGTGTTGGCTCAGTATGGGCCCGTTCACTCTGTGTTTGGACCGATCAGCTCAGAAAACGGAGAGAAAAGAGGCATCCCACTGTATGTTATGCATTCTAAACGATTTGGCAGCTGTGAGGTCGCAGAGAGGGCAACGGTCCACGCAAACAACTGTAATCAGAGGGAATGACTCAGAGCGTCCTTATAAATCACATCACAGGCCCCTCATATCATAAACACACTGTAAAACTTTAAAGCACCTTTAATTGTAAGTAATAGCGGCAGGATTGATTTACCGACCCGTTCAAAGCGCAGAGACACGGGGTGCGTGACCTAAGTGTCACGTCACTCTAATAGGAGTAGTGATAGATGGATTATTCATTTGGTGGAAAACGTATAAAAACCAACAGATGTTTTTAAGGACTCTATTACTGTTTCTGAGTAGAACTAGTTTTATATGAACTGATTTTCCTCTCTGGGTTTTGGTATAAAGAACATGGGTGGGAAGCCATTGTGGTGAATCATTTGTTGTCTCGATGTCTCATGCAATTAGTATGAGGCCCGACTGAAAGCAGTCCAAGGCTGACCGTTTTTATAAACTATGACAAGTAATAATAATGCTTGAATAAGCTCTGCTACTTTTTATTCACTTAGTAAAATCCATGTATTTGAAGACTTCCTTACCATTATGATATTATTAAGCTTTCGGTTTTAGCATCAGAAAGGTACATAATGTTCCAGAAATGCACCAGATATTGTATAAGAACAAGCTAATGAGAATGTTAACATTTCGAAGTTGATCCCTTCTCATTTTATCTCACGTTCCCACAAAACGCTCCAAGCCCTACTTTTTGCAGAAACAGTTATTCTAGATAGATTGGTGTTATTTGACCATTTTAAAGTAAAGTTCAAACTACCAAAGTGGATACAATATATTTAAAAATCATTGACGATAACACAAAGTGTTACAATGTATTTCCATTGTGGTCCTCTTTTAACCTACACTGAACTAGCCTGTATTCTAGTATTTCCTTCTTAAATCCACAACCATTGAGTTAGCTAAAGACTGGCTAACAGACTGTCAATGTCAACTAATCTAATGCTTAACTGTAGCTTCATTCAATTACATGATTTATTAAATGATGTTTTTAGTCAGTACAGAGTACAAGTGTTTTTCTGTGTTAGAATCACAGCTGCACTCTCTGTGTTAGTCTCTGGTGTTTGTGTATTTGTGTGTGTGTGCGTGTGTGTGTATGTATGCGTGTGTAAGTCCTTGGTGATGAGGATCCGTTGCCAGCCTAATGAGAGACAGCTGGTTGGGTTCTGAAGGACTCTGTCTGTAGCTAATGCTGTTGTTTCCCTGGACCGTGCCGAGGTTGGATCACTGTCTGACAGCGATGGCTCCGTTATCTATCTATCTTCTTTAGTTGATAGGGGAATTAGTGTTTAGTCAACATTTCAGTTTCCACATCGATATAAAAAGTACCAACGTCAGCTAATGTTAATTGAGGAGGTAGCTCCTTCATTTCCTCTATAGTCTTTAGGTCTAGTTAGCGTCGTTAGCGTAATCCTGCCTAAGATTGTATCAGATAATGCCAATGGTGCCTCTGTGAGTTCTAAGTATGTCTTAACGCACTAATGCTTATAATGTTGATACTTTATATCTTTTCATCTGATTAGGATGGGAGGATCAGTGTGGGTTTGTGGTTTATAAATTATTATTTTGATGATTATCTTTGGTGTAGTAAACAGAATGTGAGTTGTGAGTTTTGGATCCTAAAACTCATTTAACATAAGTGATGATTGACATACTGTCCTTGTATTGACTTAACTTTAGGGTTCAGTCATCATTTGTGTTTTTTAACTAAACCCATTTACTTTGTCGTGAGTCACTCAGAGGTCAGTGCGGCGCTATGGGAAACTCTCTGCTCTCAACAGCAGTTGTTGACTTTCAGGAGCGAGGGAAGGGGAGAAGGAGGCCGAGAGGGCAGGAGGGAGGGGAGGATGCCAAATCGAAAGTCCCCTGCATTGAAGTTTGTGCTTATTACAGGCCCTCTTTGTGGTTTATAAAGCTTGTCAGACACGTCAGGCTCGGCAAGAAAAAGTATATTGTTTCCAACCACTTGGATTCCTTTCCCCTTTCCTGACATCTGCCACTCTGTAAAGATGATAAATTCCTGCCTCATTAAGCGTGGGTGTGGGATTACAGGCTGACAACACATTAATCACTGCTGTGTGGCAGCCAGGCAGCCAGGCAGGCAGCAGCCAACGGTGCACCACTCAGGCACCAGATAGCTACCGGCATTGTTAACCAAACTTTTCTTATGTGCCACTCTATAGCCTCTGACAGCGCCTAATCAATCACCTTGATTGGCAGCACTGATAGATTACACTATTTATACTGGGTGTAATGAAAGATAGCGTTTCCACCTACTTGTCGAAACGATGATAGCCCCGGCCGCTCCGCCCCAGCCTTTTGTTTGTCACTGATCCTCAGCCTGAATGGGAACACTGAGCCTGAATGGGAACACTGAGCCTGAATGGGAACACTCAGCCTGAATGGGAACACTGAGCCTGAATGGGAACACTGAGCCTGAATGGGAACACTGAGCCTGAATGGGAACACTGAGCCTGATTGGGAACACTGAGCCTGATTGGGAACACTGAGCCTGAATGGGAACACTCAGCCTGAATGGGAACACTGAGCCTGAATGGGAACACTGAGCCTCAGCCTGAATGGGAACACTCAGCCTGAATGGGAACACTCAGCCTGAATGGGAACACTCAGCCTGAATGGGAACACTCAGCCTGAATGGGAACACTCAGCCTGAATGGGAACACACAAACGAACAAAAGAAAGGGAAAAAAGGAGGATAGACAGACCTTGGCCTGGCATTGTGAACTTTTTAAAGCAGACGGTATTGAGCTCCTTGGTGGCTGAGTTTTCATGTGGGGCGGTATTGTTGCTCTTCACGGCATAGCTCCAAGGCAGTGTTCTTCACAACGCCACTGTGCTATTGTCACCTCTGTCGCTATCGCTGGCAGCTTGCTCTCTGGCACGTAGAGCTAGGGCTTTGTCTCACCATTGGAGGTATCAGCTGGCTCTGTGACCCCGTTGGGAAGGTAGATGTTTTGTTGTCGGGGGGTTCGTGTCAGAAAGGGAATGATTTACACGTGTATGACAACATGACAGGTTTGCTGTATGTTGTATGTGTGTTTACTCCTCAAAGATCAGAGCTATAGTCAGAGTAATGGATAACTGTGTTTGCTCATTTTTTACCAAGCCTGCTTTTTTTACCACCTGCTTGAGATCCTGGGAATGTGTGGATGAAGTGACACACCTTCAGCTAGCTGTTCTCAAAAGGTTATGGTCCTTTGTGTCCGTTTTGGTCTGTTTGTCTTTGTCTGGAAGATGTTCTCACTGAGCTCAGAGAAGATATTGGATAGGAGTTTTTTGTTTTCTTTTTTTCGCTGGCAGTTAAAGAAAGAAGGAAACAATGTGACAAAAAATAAACAATCTATCATGATTTTGACAGCCAGTAAATCCAGGTCTTTTTTAGCAAGGCAGGCCACTGTCAGGAAATCCGTTAACTAGCCCATATGACTGGGAGTCCCAGGTAATTTACCCTCATAGATGCATTTGCAAATAACTAGCAGGAGCTCCTACGCCTCTATCCCTGACCTGACATTGCTTTGTGTATTAATGCAGAAATCTAGTGACATGCTCAATGGTGTCTGTCAGCCGTAGGATTGAATTCTCTGCCTTGCGCGTCTCCGTTTGCAGCATGCTGGTCAATTATTTCTGAATCTGTCAGTGCACGGGGAGACACGGTTATTTAGTCTGTGTTAACTCCACATCATTAAGACACCGTTTCGACAGAGAATAACACACCTGAGCGTTTATTTGTTTGGATTTGCCGTTAGACTGGGGTAACCTTCAAATTCTCTGACCTCTCTGCACCTTTCTGTCTCTCTTCCCCGTTTGGTGTGTTTCTACGTCCTTTCTGGTCCATTAGTAACCGGAGCTGTCGTAGAAACCAAGGGAATCCGGTGACCAGCCGTCGTCTAATCTAACACTGGAAGGATCACAACAAGATGTCTTCATTTGTTGGGACAGATTGCTGTGATCTCGTGGTGGCAGGCAAACAGTATGCTATCTCTCCACGTACATACAGTAGTCAGAGCTGTTGTATTGACATGCCTATGGATTGTATAGGGAGGGATGCATTAAATGAGTGCTTTGAGCGTAATGTTTGAAAAGCACTTTACAAATAAAGTGATTATCATACATTTCCTGGGAGGGTATACAAATATATCAGGAGCGGGGAGGGTGCTAGCCAGCAAGCTAACCGTGGCCTAGTTCACAACTGAACACACCCCACATGGACTGACATTCTATGTTTAAAATCTATTTTGTCGGTCTGTAGATTTAGAGGGCAGCAATGGAACACTACACCATGTAGCTATCGCCCTGTCCCATACAGGTAGTGTTAACAACAACCCCTCACTCCTCATGTGTACAGGCTACTGTACACATCTATTTCAATTTCCTGGTATGCATTTGTCAATGTTTAAGTGACAGGGATTGAGCTAGTTTTATCACCATGGTGACGGCACTGACTTTTATTGTCGATGAGTTGATCAGTCATTAATCAGACCTATACTAGATACTGTATAATGGTGTGTGTCTGTCTGTCTGTCTGTCTGTCTGTCTGTCTGTCTGTCTGTCTGTCTGTCTGTCTGTCTGTCTGTCTGTCTGTCTGTCTGTCTGTCTCAGTACAGTTCAGTACAGTCGTTAGACTGTTTAGGAGAGACAGATGAAAAGACAAGCAGTTTAAACGTGAATCTGCCTAGCTGAATAATAAAGAAGAGTTTTAAGTGTCAGTTGTCAGGGCCCCCATGATGACGAATGAGAAACCTGATCAGGTAAAGCCTGACAATCATCACAGCATTCATTCTTCTCCTCTCCCCTGCAACTCTTCCCCGGGTCCTTAGTGTACAAGAGTAAGTATACCTGGTAAAATAATGGTTCATGAATAACTCTAAAAATCTGCAAAAAACTAACACATTTAGATTTTTGAATGTAATTCCCCTTTAGCTGCTCATTTCATGTCAAAATTTGCAAATAACAAATAATATAAACAAATGATATACTTGCTCATAATGTACTGTACTTCTGCCAGGTAAGACTACTTTGCAGGTAACATTTAATTTAGAAGGTTTTGGGGAAAGTATTTCTGTCAACCGACAAGACAGTTATCACATTAACTACTAGTGATGGGCATTCCGAGTCTTGTCTGTGAGACGGAATATTTGGCTCCCACACAGCTTTTCGTTCAGTAATGCTTAGAAATTCAACTAAGACCACGAGGAAAAATGGTCCATCACTAATTTAAAGCCTAAAACGTTGCCTACCGTTATCTCAGATTGTGAAATGTGAGTTCAAATATATTTTTACCCGAACAAAAATTATTAGATGTCCTGCAAAGAAAAAAATGAAGACAACATTTTACACACTGAAAAAAGTAGTGTGGACCAGAATGAGGCTCTCTCCTCACTATATTGTTTTTGCACTGAGGAATTACCATCTTCAGGGAATGTTTTTACATTTTATCTGCAGATAATCAATGTCTGGAGATCAAAAAGCAGTAGTAAAAGTATGGAAATCAGGGAGCCAAATGAACGACACTTCCACATATGCGATTCGGATACCGACGTTCACCAAGAAGAACCGTTAATTCGCCAATGACCCACCGGAGTGATAGACAAACGCCCGCACCACACAGACAGAAAGGGACAATATTGTTGGAAATGTATTGGCAGATATAGTACTGTGTTAGGTTTGTCTTTTTAAGCCAATAGTAGCTAACCAGGGGTGGGATAATGTCAATGTTGTGTTGGTTAGGTAATAGCTGTGAGCTTGCAGTGGAACACATGAAAACTGCATGTCTGTTTGGCGAGCTACTCAGGTGGCCTGCTAGCCACTGGTAGCTCACGATCAACCTGTTGGAGACCCTTGAGTCAGAGCCTTCTATAATTAATGTCCCTCTGGGCTATCCGTAGGTCAGGCTAGGGGGGCCCTCCTCGATAGGTAGGCCTGACACCTTTAGCTCAGCGGCTTATATTATGCATGCGAGTGGGTTCCAGGGAGGGTGAGGTGCCTGAGGGGGTGAGGGAAAAGGATTCCAGATCTTTTGTTTGACTTTTCCACCTGAGAGACAAAACTGGTTTCAGAGGAGTAACCAATCATGGCTGATGCATTAATCCTTATGAGTCTAAGATGGGGATCATTTAGTTATTAGATTTAGAAGTTTAGCACGCCTTTAGGCATAAAAATATATTAAAGCAGTATTTGATGAAACATTGAATTTGGCCTTACCGGTATTATTAGCCCATAGAAACGTATTGAATAACAGATTCTTACAGTGCCTTCAGAAAGTATTCACACCCCTTGACCTTGTCCACATTCTGTGTTACAGCCTGAATTTAAAATGTATTAATTTGAGATTCTTTGTCACTGGCCTGCACACAATACCCCATAATGTCAAAGGGGAATTATGTTTTTCAAAATTAATTAAAAGCTAAAATGTCTTGAGTCAATAAGTAATCACCCCTTTGTTATGGCAAGCCTAAATACGTTTTTAGTAATAATTTGCTTAACAAGTCACATAATAAGTTGCATGGACTCACTCTGTGTGCAATAATAGTGTTTAATATGATTTTTTCAATGACTACCTCATCTCTGTACCCTACACATACAATTATCTGTGAAGTCCCTCAGTTGAGCAGTGAATTTCAAACACAGATTCAACCACATAGACCAGGGAGGTTTTCCAATGCCACACAAAGAAGGTCACCTATTGGTAGATGGGGAAAAAAGAAAAAAAAGCAGACATTGAATATCCCTTGGAGCATGGGGAAGTTATTAATTACACGTTGGATGGAGTATCAATACACCCAATCACTACAAAGATACAGGCATCCTTCCTAACTCAGTTGCCAGAGAGGAAGGAAACCGCTCAGGGATTTTACTATGAGGCCAATTGTGACTTTAAAACAGTTACAGAGTTTAATGGCGGATGATCAACAACATTGTAGTTACTCCACAATACTAACCTAATTGAAAAGAAGGAAGCCTGTACAGAATAAAATATTTCCAAAACATGCATCCTGTTTGCAATAAGGCACTAAAGTAATACTGCAAAAAACATTGGCAAAGCAATGAATAGAAAGCGCATGTAAAAAAATATATCTCTAGCTTAAACAGACAGATGTTGATGGGGATGTTGTTATTATGCTAATTATATTTCCGCGAGGCCGTGGACATCGACTGTAGATTTAGGTTGTCAAAGGCCTGACATTGTGACTGACACCCCACAAACACACGTTACACACAGTTTTTATGACCCCAGTCCATACTGTATGTATTTATTCATTATTTTATTCATTACATTCTAGGCCGGCGGGAAACATTTACGTAAATGTGTTAGTTGAACTAGCTCAGTTGTCTTCCTTGGCATCATTACATCCATTGCTCTGATTTAATCACTTTGAGTAAAAACAGTTCTGTTTGTGGTTTGGTGTAATAGTTTTCCCCCTTCTTCTCAGACTCTCAACTTCATGATTAGACCACTCAGCGCTGTATGATGCCACTCAGTTTGTTATTGGTTCCATGTTGAATGACTTCAAAAGTAGCCGAGTCCCTGCTATTCAGCTCTGAGTCGGAGGACCTACTCCACCTTACAGGCTCACACGTCTACTGAGAATATCACTTATTAGTCACACGCTCTCTCACACTCTCCAGTCCCCCTAAACCAGACTAGCCAGTCCTCCACTTTCTACTCCACACATTCAATAGCCACTGGTCCCTCTCTCTCTCTTTCTCTCTCACTTCAGGATGAGTGGTCTATTCTGTTGGATGTATTCAGGCTGTGAAATGATAGAGGGGGAGGGAGAGAAAGAAAGAAAGAAAGTAAATTAGAGTGGCATGAGCAGAAATTATAGAGAGAAATTGAGAGAGCGAGAAAGAGATGAGATGAAGATGGAGAGAGAGAGAAAGAGATGAGGATGGAGAAAGAGATGAGGATGGAGAGAGAGAAAGAGATGAGATGAAGATGGAGAGAAAGAGATGAGATGAAGATGGAAAGAGAGAAAGAGATGAGATGAAGATGGAGAGAGAGAAAGAGATGAGATGAAGATGGAGAGAGAGACAGAGAAAGAGATGAAGATGGAAAGAGATGAGATGAAGATGGAGAGAAAGAAAGAGATGAGATGAAGATGGAGAGAGAGAAAGAGTTGGAGCAAGAAAGCAAACAAACAAAAGAGAGAGAGCGCATTTCCCCCAGCAACAGAAGGAAGACCAGGTTAGCCTCATGCCATCCCAGGGTGCTCTGGGGGTCAGGCAGAGGTCAGGGAGGTCAAGTGACACTCACGTTGCATTCATCCCTTATCCCGCTCTCAGTGGAGGGGTGGGATGAGGAGAGAAGCCACAGATGGGCAGTGGAGGGGTGGGATGAGGAGAGAGACCACAGATGGGCAGTGGAGGAGTGGGATGAGGAGAGAGGCCACAGATGGGCAGTGGAGGGGTGGGATGAGGAGAGAGACCACATATGGGCAGTGGAGGGGTGGGATGAGGAGAGAGGAGAACATATGGGCAGTGGAGGGGTGGTATGAGGAGAGAGGCCACAGATGGGCAGCGGAGGGGTGGGATGAGGAGAGAGGCCACAGATGGGCAGTGGAGGGGTGGGATGAGGAGAGAGGCCACAGATGGGCAGTGGAGGGGTGGGATGAGGAGAGAGGCCACAGATGGGCAGTGGAGGGGTGGGATGAGGAGAGAGGCCACAGATGGGCAGTGGAGGGGTGGGATGAGGAGAGAGGCCACAGATGGGCAGTGGAGGGGTGGGATGAGGAGAGAGACCACAGATGGGCAGTGGAGGGGTGGGATGAGGAGAAAGGCCACAGATGGGCAGTGGAGGGGTGGGATGAGGAGAGAGGCCACAGATGGGCAGTGAAGGGGTGGGATGAGGAGAGAGGCCACAGATGGGCAGTGAAGGGGTGGGATGAGGAGAGAGGCCACAGATGGGCAGTGGAGGGGTGGGATGAGGAGAGAGGCCACAGATGGGCAGTGAAGGGGTGGGATGAGGAGAGAGGCCACAGATGGGCAGTGGAGGGGTGGGATGAGGAGAGAGGCCACAGATGGGCAGTGGAGGGGTGGGATGAGGAGAGAGGCCACAGATGGGCAGTGGAGGGGTGGGATGAGGAGAGAGACCACAGATGGGCAGTGGAGGGGTGGGATGAGGAGAGAGGACACAGATGGGCAGTGGAGGGGTGGGATGAGGAGAGAGGCCACAGATGGGCAGTGGAGGGGTGGGATGAGGAGAGAGGCCACAGATGGGCAGTGGAGGGGTGGGATGAGGAGAGAGGCCACAGATGGGCAGTGGAGGGGTGGGATAAGGAGAGAGGCCACAGATGGGCAGTGGAGGGGTGGGATAAGGAGAGAGGCCACAGATGGGCAGTGGAGGGGTGGGATGAGGAGAGAGGCCACGGATGGGCAGTGGAGGGGTGGGATGAGGAGAGAGGCCACAGATGGGCAGTGGAGGGGTGGGATGAGGAGAGAGGCCACGGATGGGCAGTGGAGGGGTGGGATGAGGAGAGAGGCCACAGATGGGCAGTGGAGGGGTGGGATGAGGAGAGAGGCCACAGATGGGCAGTGGAGGGGTGGGATGAGGAGAGAGGCCACAGATGGGCAGTGGTGGGATGAGGAGAGAGGCCACAGATGGGCAGTGGAGGGGTGGGATGAGGAGAGAGGCCACAGATGGGCAGTGGAGGGGTGGGATGAGGAGAGAGGCCACAGATGGGCAGTGGAGGGGTGGGATGAGGAGAGAGGCCACAGATGGGCAGTGGAGGGATGGGATGAGGAGAGAGGCCACAGATGGGCAGTGGAGGGGTGGGATGAGGAGAGAGGCCACAGATGGGCAGTGGAGGGGTGGGATGAGGAGAGAGGCCACAGATGGGCAGTGGAAGGGTGGGATGAGGAGAGAGGCCACAGATGGGCAGTGGAGGGGTGGGATGAGGAGAGAGGCCACAGATGGGCAGTGGAGGGGTGGGATGAGGAGAGAGGCCACAGATGGGCAGTGGAGGGGTGGGATGAGGAGAAAGGCCACAGATGGGCAGTGGAGGGGTGCTGGAGGAGGAGGATTCAAATACCAAATCAAATCAAATCAAATTGTATTTGTCACATACACATGGTTAGCAGATGTTAATGCGAGTGTAGCGAAATGCTTGTATTGTTTCAAAATGTTTTGTGCTGTTTAAAAGAAGGGGTGGGATCTTTAGAGAATGTGCTGTTTTAAAAGTGGCTTAAATGTATTTGTCAGTTAGTTTGCTAGTGTAAAGAGCTGCATATTTGATTCATATGGGGTAGGCTGGCCAACAATGTGGTACAGTAGATTCCTTTTCTCTCCACTTCTATCCAAAACCAACTCTGCCAGAGAATGTCTGATAACCACTGACTACCCTGTCCTCTCAACCATAACCTATTTTCCTGTCTGCTTCTTTTTTCTCACTCATTGAGTAAGACTTACACCGGTAACCCAGCCCTCTGACTGACATTTCATATGATATAAAGTATTATCCCATGAATCACCTGATATGAGTGCGATGCAGGAAGACTGGCAGAAGAAGAGCACAATAGGTATCACATCAATGCATGTGTCTCAAATGGCACCCTATTCCCTTTGTGGTGCACTACTTTTGACCAGGGCCCAGAGTAGTGCACCATATAGGGAATGAGGGTGCCATTTGGGACTAACCTAAGTGTCCTTAGTGGGCCAACTGGCAGCTTCCATCACCAGACGTGTTGAGGGTAACAGGAGAAGTGGGTTGACCTACCGTGGCGTCTCAGACTCTCATCACACCTCAGCTAAAAGCACAGACAGACAGGTTGTCCTTCTTCCCTGTAAGTACACACACACACACACACACACACACACACACACACACACACACACACACACACACACACACACACACACAGTAGACAGACCTGTAAGGGAATATGCAGACAGCGGATCAGGTGCTCTCACATCCTGTCAGCCTCATCAGGTTTCAGAACCATTGAGAGCTGTTGTCATCCACATTCCAGACATCTTCTTTACAGACCTTCTGAAACATTGTGTTACCCCTCGTCCCCCAAACAATAGGATCGTTGATACTGTAAGTCCTGTTTCATTTGGGTAGTAGTAACTAATGCAAGTACACTTATTTCATTTACAGTCCCAAACAGACTGACACTCAGGCTAATAAAGACTGTATATCAGAATATACATCTTGGAATAGTATCCAACCTGAGTAAAGTAGTTGCACTTTAGTTGACCAAAGGCAGAGTCTGGAAAGGGTTTTTCAGAAACTTTATACTGTTAATTTCCTTGTTGAACAATACCTTTCTTTCTCCCTTGGCCTCCTCAGCTTTCTACCTCTTCTTTACTGTCTCTTTAGATGGCCTCTGTCACACATATCATCCTTCACTGACACCTGTCTGCCCATTCCTCTTGTCTCCCTCTCCTGTCTCCTCCTCTGTGGGGTGGAACTGTTTGTTTTTGGGGGTTGTTTTGGGGGGAGGTATATCCCACTGCTCCGGGCCAGGCCTGGCTCTGTCAGCTCATCACAGGAAACATGACAGGCCTCCTTCTCTTTGGTGTCGAGAGGAAGCTGAGCTGTTGTTGTTTTACCTCCCTGCGGGGAAATAGAGAGTCAAAATGGCCGCCTTTCTCCTTCCTTGAACTTCCCTGAACATCAGAGGCCAGATCAGATCAATACTGTGTTTTTGTTCATTCCACATGCTCTAGGCTGTTTGCAGAAGCATACTATAGGTATTATGATATGCAATAACAGTAATTATTCAAACATAATCATTAGGATTCATGGTTCACTAAAGAGCTGTGTTATTCTTGCGATGAATGACACACACACACAGGCATGGTATCAAAAGTCTCTGTCAGGATTTGGTGCGAACGAGTGGTTAAGTTGGTGTACGGTGTTATAGACATGTATTTACAGACCTCAATAAAGAGATGCTTCAAAACAGTAACAAACTACGTGTCCTGGATTCCTCCACTGTCATATCATCTATGTAATTATCCTTTATCAACAACTACACAACCCTTCAGCTTTTAATTAGAAATGAAAAAGTAGATATTAACTCTGATATTAAACTTACCTGTCTTGTGGAATGACTGATTGCTCTGTAAGTGGGGACGATATTAAAATCAGACACAGACACTGTGTATCTTGTAATTACTCTGTAATTATAATACTTAGTTTAAAGATGATGTGTGTAAAGTGAAATGTCTGTGTGTGGTAAATAGGAACACGACTATTTAGAAATGATCAACATCATACTTAGAGGTGGCTTGGAGGTGGGACATGCAGTACACCACAGACAGGCATTATTTACATACACCACAGACAGGCAGTATTTACATATACCACAGACAGGCATTATTTACATACACCACAGACAGGCAGTATTTACATACACCACAGACAGGCAGTATTGACATACACCACAGACAGGCAGTATTGACATACACCACATACATGCATTATTGGCATACACCACAGACAGGCAGTATTGACATACACCACAGACAGGCAGTATTGACATACACCACAGACAGGCAGTATTGACATACACCACAGACAGGCAGTATTGGCATACACCACATACAGGCATTATTGGCATACACCACAGACAGCCAGTTTTGACATACACCACATACAGGCAGTATTGACATACACCACAGACAGGCAGTATTGACATACACCACAGACAGGCAGTATTGACATACACCACAGACATGCAGTATTGACATACACAACAGACAGGCAGTATTGACATACACCACAGACAGGCAGTATTGACATACACCACAGACAGGCAGTATTGGCATACACCACATACAGGCATTATTGGCATACACCACAGACAGGCATTATTGGCATACACCACAGACAGGCAGTATTGACATACACCACAGACATGCAGTATTGACATACACCACAGACAGGCAGTTTTGACATACACCACAGACAGGCAGAATTGTTTTGTCTGCAGATGAACAAGTTTGTAATGCATCGTGTTGTGTTCGTTGAAGATCACGTTTCTGCACATAGACTACTACAGCGCTCAGTGACTGTTCAACAACCTTCTAAATCCATCATTTATTTTCCCCAAATCTTGCTTATCTTCCACTAAGCAAATCTTTAGCTCAGTAATACGCTTAAATCTGCTTACATGAAAATGTCTGTTCTTGGTGATAATGCCCTGGACTGGTTTGCGTGTTTCATTGGCATTACAACGGGAGACTTCTCTGGTTGGTACAAATACTTTCCTGTCAATAATCCACTAATGTTTGCCTTTGTACTCATACCGGCCACTTAACATTTCTGCTGCACTCGAAGCTACAGGAAGGAACACACGCAAGCACACGCGCACACACACTCTCCAGACATGGTAAAGTGATGTAGACAGTCGCAGGTCAGACACACATTTGCTGTGTGTGTGTGTGTGTGTGTGTGTGTGTGTGTGTGAGAGAGAGAGACCATGCCACTGCCTGCGTCACTTTACGATGTCTGGAGTCAACAAACAAACCTTAGTATTCCCATAACTTAACCCACAGGTCTTGGGGGGCTCCAAACACTGTGGCCAGCGACATCTTTGTTGTTGTTCTCTTTTGGGTGTCATGTGTTTTCTCTCTCTGTCTGCCCCAGGCCCAGACCAAAATAAAATGTTTCCGCCCTGCAGTACTGTGGGATGTGGGCATCAATCTCTGTGTCTGGTTCAGTTGGCAGCTGACATAGTAGTGGTTTTGGTAAGGTCGGTAGGGGCGACCTTGGTTTGGAATGACCTCCCACACAGACTGAGGGTTGAGGGGTGAGGCAGCTGATGGGTTGCACGAGAGGTGTTTCCACTTCATACTAAACAAGACAGGCCTGGAAAGAGAGACAACTATTTCTCTCTCCTTCTGTAAGAAAAACTGACACATTTGATATCTATCCTTCTTTCCATGTATCTCCCTGACCGATGGCTTTTCAAGCCTCAGCCAGACAAGAGGAAAGCGGGAGGGAGAGAGAGAGAGGGAGGGAGGGAGAGAGAGAGCGAAAGGGAAAGAGAGACAGAACAAGGGAAAAGCTAGCCGTGTCTGCTGCTCCTCCCCAATAGATACTGGGTGGTCTACCATGGCCTTCACAGAGATCTCTCTTTCTCCCTCTACCTGTCTCTCTCACACACATTGTGGGTTCTTGTCGCATATCAGCAAAACAGATGCCCTAAGGTGGAACGCCTAAACCTTGAGTGCTAGCACACACTTTATCCAGCCCTCTGTGGGCATTGCTGTTGTTGTTGTTCTTTTAAAGAGGCCTGTTAAGTACGGATCAACTGTTCACAACCCACTTTCTGACAGCAGCGTCAAACACACACACACACTCAGTCACACACACCTTTCACCCGACGAGGGTAACATTGTGCCTTCGGGGCCTGCATCAGTTACCTGCTGACATGCAGGCTGTGATTGATGAGACGCCCGGGGCTCTAGAGTAGACCGTCAGCTGCTCATAATTTATACATCTTATCTCTGTCAGAAGAGAAGACAGAGCGCCACACTGCATTGCTTATATTGAGATGAAAAACACAGTGCTTGTTTAGGCAACGGTGGTTGTGGTGGTGGTGGAGGTGCAGCAGTGACATAGTCAAAACTCTGTTTGCTATCTGTTACATCTATCACCAGGTGCTTTGAGTGGCTTAACCTCGCAGTTTCTCTCTCCCCCCTCTCTCTCTCTCTCAATTCAATTTAAGGGCTTTAATGGCATGGGAAACATATGTTAACATTACCAAAGCAAGCGAAGTAGATAATAGGGCCTCCCGAGTGGTGCAGTGGCCTAAGACACTGCATCTCAATGCTAGCTGTGCCACTAGAGATTTTGGTTTCGAGTCCAGGCTCCGTCGCAAAATTAACAGTAAACATTACACTCACAGAAGTTCCAAAATAATAGACATTTCAAATGTCATACTCTCCCTCTCTCTCTCTCTCTCTCTCTCTCTCTCTCCCTCCCTTTCTCTCTCCTACCTTACTCTTTCTTTGTCCTTCCAGTCTCTCCATTTCCTGTCTCTCTTCTTTCAGTCTCTCTCTCTCTCTCTCTCTCTCTCTCTCTCTCTGTCTCTCTCTCTCTCTCTCTCTCTCTCTGTCTCCCTCTCGCTACCTCCCTTTTCTCTCTCTCCTGTCACATTCCTCCGCTGAAAGCTCCTGGCTCTTCCTCAGTCCAGTCTACTCGTCCAGTCCAGGGGATAAAGGCCAGGACTGACAAGAGGCTCGACTTACAGCATAATTATCTATCTCTCTCCAAGCCTTGCAACAGATTTAAATTGTGGATCAGTAATTTCATATGACCAGGGTTCTGAGTAGCCAGACATACTTCATGTAGTTGTTTCTAAGTCAGTTAGTATACCTTTGTCGGTTAGTATACCAATGGATTTAAAAGGACTGGATCAATAATTCAGTATCCAGGCTAATACTGGCTGTTAATAATGAATCGTCTAAACCATCTTGTGACGGTTGCCTTATACATACATAATATACTATGCATTATAAAGTCAGACTGGTTTGTAAGGCCTCTTTGTCTATATTAGCTGCCTTTTCATCTACCATCACATTTCTGTCACATTGTTAGGCTTGACTTGCCTTTATTCCTTTTGACAGGCAATTTGGGAATAGCTGGGATGTTGCGTTGAACATTGTACACTGAGTGTACAAAACATTAAGAACACCTGCTCTTTCCATGACATAGACTGACCAGGTGAATCCAGGTGAAAGCTATGATCCCTTATTGATTCCACTTGTTAAATCCACTTCAATGAGTGTAGATGAAGGGGAGGAGACAGGTTAAAGAAGGAATTTTTAGCCTTGAGACAATTGAGACATGGATTGTGTATTTGTGCCATTCAGAGGGTGAATGGGCAAGACAAAAAATGTTAAGTGCCTTTGAACGGGGTATGGTAGTGGGTGCCAGGCACACCGGTTTGTGTCAAGAACTGAAAGGCTGCTGGGTTTTTCACGCTCAACAGTTTCCCGTGTGTATCATTGATCCAGCGCCCAAAAGACATCCAACCAACATGACACAACTGTGGGAGGCATTGGAGTCAACATGGGCCAGCATCCCTGTGGAACGCTTTCGACACCTTGTAGGGGTGTTCCTAATGTTTGGTATACTCAGTGTACAGTGACCCATTGAAATAAGAAATGCAGTGTGATGACAAAAGAAAAGCCACAGTGTTTCGATGTAAGACAGATCTGATATTGTATGGGCTAGTGTGTCTTGTCTTCATACACGGTTTCAGGATGGCTAGATCAGCCAAGAGCACGTCAGTGATAACTGAATGTGACTCAGCATGTCTTGTGCACTATTACCGTTGGACATTGTGTTGCCGGATGTAAAAAGAACGTTTAAGAAACCCCACTCAACTTCACCTCTTCTCTTTTCCATTCGTTTAGAGTGCTTTGTTCACCTTTGTTGCGCTCAGATGTTCCTTAAGAACCTCCGTAACTGCAAACACTAACAACACACCTTTGATTCTATTGCCCCTTCATGCTATTGATCTCCAGTCTTTTCTCTGTGAAATCATGTCTTTTTTATCGCCTTCGCATGTGTTTACGTTTGCTTAAAGCTTTATGCTGTCTGTTTGGCTCTATTGATTTGGTGGATATTGGAGACATCAGTCCCTCGGTGATGATCGCCATAAGACACCATCAAGAATCAAGTAAATTAGGCAAATTATGCGCTCTGAGGAAGATAGAGCATTGTGTACCGTATGAACTATTAAATGGGTTTGTGTGTGGTATTTAGTATTTACAGTGTTTAAAGACTGTCACTGTGGTTGTCATTAGCTATATTGTGTAAGAGCTTTGTTCTTCATACTTACTCTAAACATCTGGGTGGTTGGTTGTGTAGGTTTGGGATGAGACATTTGACTGTAATGTAATCAATAGGAAGGATATTGTGTGTAGGGTAAAAAAAAAAGACTATTAATTCAACCACTGGCAATAAGGGTTTGAAATACTGTAAAGGATATCCAGTTTCATTTGTAGGGACACTTTATGAAGAAAATATTCGCCATGGATAGCCTTCTAAAATTAGTTTGCCAGTATCCTAGGTGACCTTCTAGTTTATAGTTTCTCCACCCAAATCTTTGAATGAATGCCCTGTTAACAGGAGTAACCATCTGTCCTCCATTGTGTTGTTTCCTGTATACGGTAGGCTTTCAGGGACATCCAGCTTTTGGCAAAACTGTCCTCATGTTTGTACTGTGGATATTGTGGATTCTTATGGGTGCTTGTCAGACATCACCCTTCAGGGCAAACTTGAGAATAGTGAATAGTGAGATTTGCTCCAGTGATGTTTTTTCTCCCTTCAATTCACAGCTGGCATTGTCATGGTGGTGGTGCTTATCAGGTGTTAAACAACACTTTGGACCCAAGGACAGCGTCGACAGCCAAATTACAGGGTCCTCTCCTCCTCTCCAGGCCAGAGAATCTAAAGCAGAGAGAAAGTATAGGGCAGGGAAGCCGGGGACAGGGAGGGAAACAGGAGGGGAGTCAGGAAAGACTAGTCAAAGAGGTGACCATCAGACAGGCAGCGTCTCAGGGATGTTTGGCAGCCCGGCCCTGCCCGCATGCAGTCCTGCCCGCCATCGGATAATTGGAGAGAAAACATATATGGGAGCAAATAACCCCCTGTCAGGAGCACTAAAGGAACTGTTCTAAAGCCCTGAGAGGTCTGGCAGGAGAGAAGGAGGAAAGATGAGGAGGAAAGAGAAATGCCTGTGTCAAATGGAAGAAAACCCGCTCCGGAGCAGCTAGCTTATATTCCAGATAATTGTTGACCAGCAGGCAGAATCGATCGCCCTCTTTTGATATATTGTGTGAAAAATGTGTTTCCTCTGTTGCCTTGATTGTTGTGTATTTATTGTGGAGCTTTGACTGATTTGATGTGTTTTGTGATATGTCTAATTTGAAACATGGATAGTGATCTAGGTAGCATGTTTTTGTACTGCCAGTGGATAGACTGTGGCAATCTTAGGCAGTATACTATTCAGTATACATTCCTAGCCTTGCCTCTCTGTCAATATGTTGTCGTGTATGTGCTCTTATACGGAAGTTCTGACCACAGTCTTTATGCATTTGAGTTTATTAAACAAAACGCATAGTACCAGTGTGGCCCATTCCCATGGTTGCTGTGTAGCGCTGAGGGCCCCAAGGAAAGGCCCCTATGGTGTCATTCACGCCTCTCTCTCACTGGCTTTGTTTAGCAACAATATAAGCTTCCAATGCGTCAGTTTTTGGCATGCCTTACATAGGGGAAAACTGCAACTTTTCTTTCTAAGGAATTATCCAGGGGTCTCTTCTGGCTTGTCTTTCCTCCCCTTTTCTCTCCCTCACGGTCTCTCTCTCTCTCTCTCTCTCTCTCTCTCATTTTATCACTCTCTCCAGTACCCAACCTGCCTGAACTCTCTATTCATCCGAGCGTGTCAAAATGTTAATGAGAATCCCTCCCAAAAGTGCTCAGGGGTTAAATAAAGTCTTCAAAATCTGTCTCTCTGAATTTATTTATTTATTTAGCCTACTCTGCTCGCTGCCACTCTCCCTTCAGTCTCTCCATTCCATCCCTTTCTATCCCCAGACAGGGCTTGTCTTGTTTTGTTTTTGTGGGGTCTTTTTTTGTTCAGGCAGCTGCGCGGGCAACCATTGTCTGGGTCTTTAGCTCAACGGCCTCACTCATTAATCATCCAGTCAGACTATTTATAACTGTGGCGAGGCGGTGGCGAGGAGAGGAGGAGTCGCCTGCCACCCCGGCCGCCATTGCAGTCTTTTGTCACCGTGGCACCATACTTGGAGTCAGGAGGAAGTCTAATTATGAAGTGTTCAGATGACAGGCAACGTTGGGCCTCAACATGGAGGCTGACAGTCACACTGAGGGGGGAGGGAGGAAGATACTTTTTGTCTTTAATGATACATCCTCATTCCATTAAAATCCCCCCCCACACACACACACACACACAACTTTAAAAAAAACAAGTATCCATGTGCTGTATACTCACCTTGCCCTTGCCCCATGATACAAAACAACATCACACAGCACAATAACCAAAACCTCACCACATTTACGACCGTATATCCAACCCATCTTCCCCAGCTGTACAGACACCCCCCCCCCCCCCGATATCTCCACACTTTTTATCATTTTATAGAACTGAAATTACACCCTAAGGCGAGCAGAGACCATCCCATTAAATAATAGTAAGGTTCTGTTATCCCCCCACCTTTGAATATGTTCCTCCTTGTTAGCCAAACAGCCAACTTTCCTGAGCAAACAGAAAATTCAACAAAACACATTTGGCCTTTTCCTTATTCGAATACCTGCACTCATTATAAACATCCCGACAGTAAACTCCACCCCCAGCCTCTCACACAGACATTTCAACAGAGACATTAATGGCATTAACCTGGCGTACACAGAAAACACAAGATGCGCAGTGTCACTCATGACACAGAAAGGACACCCCTGTCCGACTCCCGGGCCTACCAGCTATTAGTGGCCAGGGCTCCAGGTAGAACCCTCCACTTTGGTCTCTGTTGTTTGTAGAGCCCTCTCTATCTAAAACCCATCATACTCTCCGCCCCACATACCCCCTGCCACTGATGTGCCTTCACTCCTGATAGGCTCGTAATGTTCCTCACCTTAATGCAGAGGTTGTAGAGGGCTTTACCTCACACCCCCTCAAACTCCCCCAGGCTCGGAGTGTTAAAGTCGAACAAGTCCTCCCGACCCCCTTGCCAGTCCCCAGTCTCTTCCGTCACCTGCAGTGGCGGAAAAATCGGTGGCCCCTCCCCCTTTGGCCGCTCAAACACCCCCCCTTACATGCTTAGACAGTGCCTCCTGGACCTCCCCCAGGAATCTCTCCAGCAGCCTAAGAGATGTTAGTCCTGTTTGTTGTGCCAGGACTTCCGGGGTCTTCCACCCCTCCTCCCCCAGTGGCCATAGGTCACCCAGCCTTAGTAAACCCGCTGCCATCAGTCACTTCTGCAGGGTGGCCGATTGAACCGATCTCAAAAGGATGGCAGCCCAGACTCCACACCCCCTTCTCATGTGGTCCTTAGCAGCTGCCAGGCCCTCAGCACTGCAGAGTAAAAATCAGAGACCTGCTGTACTCAGCCTCTCCAGCCTGATGAGCAACAGCTGCCGGTCCAACCCTAATCCGCCAGCTCTCCTCAGCAGCACACATGATGGTTCCCTCCAGCCAACATCAGTATGGTACAGCAGTCTCTGTGCCGCCTTTAGTCGGAATGCAGCCACCCTGCTCTCCAGTTCCACCAGGCCCTGTCCTCCTTCGTAGACAGACATATACAATACTGCCGCCCTCAGCCAGGTGATGGCCTGACCAGGAAAAAATCCACTAGCTTGCTTTGCAGGTCTGCGAGCAGAACCGGCGGGAGAGTTGAGGACAACCACTTTATGCCACAGGGATGATGCCACCAGGTTGTTGATTATCAGCACCCTCCCTCTATATGACACTTTGCTCTTGCCCCAGAAAACAGAGCTTTGCTCTTGCCCTAGTTCACTTTAGCTGATGAAGCTCCCTCGTACAACTTCAGATGAGTCTCTAGTGCTTGCATATCCTGCCCTTCACAGACACGTAATCTGCATACGCATACACTGCTATGCCTGTCAACACCCGCATGCCGGTCCAGCACACTCCCTGCAGTCTCCTGTGTAGGAGGCCCAAAAAAGGCTCAATGGCTAATGTATGTAACTGCCACGATAGAGGGCATCCTCTATTGGGCATCCTCTGGCCTACTGAGCCACCCTCCCACCTTGACCATACATGACGCCTCAGCATACAATATCTTCAGACAAGCCAAAAACCTTTCACCAGACCCAAACCCAGACATCACATTGAACAGATACTCATGGTCTACTCTATCAAAAGCCTGCTCTTGGTCTAAAGAGACCAGTCCAAAGTTCACATTAGAAACTCTCGAAAAGTTCAACATGTCCCTGACTAAGAACAAGTTGTCCGTGATTGAGCATCCCAGGACACAATATGTCTGGTCCTTGTGTACTATAGAGTCCAGATGGGACCTCAGTCTGTTAGGGAGGACCTTGGCACATATCTTGTAGTCTGCACAGAGCAATGCCACAGGCCTCCAGTTCTTAAGTTCACACAAATCCCCTATTTAGGGCAGGAGAGTCAGAGCCACTTGACGGCAGCTCATCGGCAACTCTCCTGCCACGACGCACTCACGCAAAACGCGAAAGAAGTCCAGTCCAGTTATTCCCCCAAATTTTGTATAAAACTCCATTGACCCCCGGTGCACGGCCCGAGGTACATCTGCAAAGAGGACTGCCACCCCTGCACTAACATTTGTTCCATGGCTCAGCACACTTGCCCCTTTCCACCAGAGCCCCCAATCGACTTCATTCACCACATCACTATGCGTCTCCTGCAGAAACAATAACCGACCTCAAGAGGCTCCATAAGAAGTGGGGAAAAGGCCAGCAAAGACAGAGACCAATAGCAAAGCCCAAAAAGCCCCAGTGCCAGAAAAGAACAATTCATCTAAAAAGCATTTGAAGGTAGACCTTTACGCACGGTTGTGACCCACTTCCTCAGCCTAAAACGTTTCCTGTGTGAGAGGACACCATGCCCCTCATTTTTCATAGTGTGTTGTACTGATCTTCCAAACTTTCCCCGATCGCAAAAAAAAAGCTTCAAGATGAAACTTTTTCCCTTTAGTCCTCTTCCTCAGACTCACCTTCCTCATCTCCATCTCCCATCCTGACCACCTGCCCTTTCTCTCTAGTTGGGGCCTCCCCCCCAGCACCAGGCAAAGGTTCCTTAGTGCCTTAGTCCACACCAGCCTCTCTCCTCCCACCTCCGTTCTTCTCCCCCTTTTTCCTCTTCCGCTTGACACCCTCCTCCACCGCCCCTAGTCGCGTACCCTTCCCCACTATACTCTCCTCATCCTCTAGCATAACCTGAGTAGACCCAGCCTCATCTACACCACCATCCATGACATGACTAGACCCAATCTCATCTACCATTCACAGTCCCCAGGTCCAGAACAGAGGCTGGGAAACGCACAGTATTAAATAGAGCCATGACTACATGGAACTCTCTGCCACCTCAGGTAACTCAAGCTAGCAGTAAAATCAGATAAAAAAAACTGATAAAACAACACCTCACGGAACAACACGAAGTGTGAAGATGCACACACACACACAATAACAAACACACTCTATACACACACACACTGTAATATTTTAATATTGGAGCAATGTACATTTATAATGCACAATGTTTTATCATTTTAGACATTTATTTATGATGTAGACCGTTTTATTATGATGTAGACGGTTTTGTTTATGATGTAGACTGTTTCATTATGATGTATTGTTTTATTTATGATGTAGACTGTTTCATTATGATGTATTGTTTTATTATGATGTATTGTTTTATTTATGATGTGGACTGTTTCATTATGATGTATTGTTTTATTTATGATGTAGACTGTTTCATTATGATGTATTGTTTCATTATGATGTATTGTTTCATTATGATGTATTGTTTCATTATGATGTATAGTTTCATTATGATGTATAGTTTCATTATGATGTCTTGTTTCATTATGATGTATTGTTTCATTATGATGTATTGTTTCATTATGATGTATTGTTTCATTTATGATGTGGACTGTTTCATTATGATGTATTGTTTCATTATGATGTATTGTTTCATTTATGATGTGGACTGTTTCATTATGATGTATTGTTTCATTATGATGTATTGTTTCATTATGATGTATTGTTTCATTATGATGTATTGTTTCATTTATGATGTGGACTGTTTCATTATGATGTATTGTTTCATTATGATGTATTGTTTCATTATGATGTATTGTTTCATTTATGATGTGGACTGTTTCATTATGATGTATTGTTTCATTATGATGTATTGTTTCATTATGATGTATTGTTTCATTATGATGTATTGTTTCATTATGATGTATTGTTTCATTTATGATGTGGACTGTTTCATTATGATGTATTGTTTCATTATGATGTATTGTTTTATTATGATGTATTGTTTCATTATGATGTATTGTTTCATTATGATGTATTGTTTCATTATGATGTATTGTTTCATTTATGATGTAGACTGTTTCATTTATGATGTAGACTGTTTCATTATGATGTATTGTTTCATTATGATGTATTGTTTCATTATGATGTATTGTTTCATTATGATGTATAGTTTCATTATGATGTATAGTTTCATTATGATGTCTTGTTTCATTATGATGTATTGTTTCATTATGATGTATTGTTTCATTATGATGTATTGTTTCATTATGATGTATTGTTTCATTTATGATGTGGACTGTTTCATTATGATGTATTGTTTCATTATGATGTATTGTTTCATTATGATGTATTGTTTCATTATGATGTATTGTTTCATTTATGATGTGGACTGTTTCATTATGATGTATTGTTTCATTATGATGTATTGTTTCATTATGATGTATTGTTTCATTATGATGTATTGTTTCATTATGATGTATTGTTTCATTTATGATGTGGACTGTTTCATTATGATGTATTGTTTCATTATGATGTATTGTTTCATTATGATGTATTGTTTCATTATGATGTATTGTTTCATTATGATGTATTGTTTCATTTATGATGTAGACTGTTTCATTTATGATGTAGACTGTTTCATTATGATGTATTGTTTCATTATGATGTATTGTTTCATTATGATGTATTGTTTCATTATGATGTATTGTTTCATTATGATGTATTGTTTCATTATGATGTATAGTTTCATTATGATGTATTGTTTCATTATGATGTATTGTTTCATTATGATGTAGACTGTTTTATTTATGATGTATTGTTCCATTATGATGTATTGTTTCATTATGATGTATTGTTTCATTATGATGTAGACTGTTTCATTATGATGTATTGTTTTATTTATGATGTAGACTGTTTCATTATGATGTATTGTTTCATTATGATGTATTGTTTTATTTATGATGTAGACTGTTTCATTATGTATTGTTTCATTATGATGTAGACTGTTTCATTATGATGTATTGTTTCATTATGATGTATTGTTTCATTATGATGTATTGTTTCATTATGTGGAGACTGTTTCATTATGATGTATTGTTTTATTTATGATGTAGACTGTTTCATTATGATGTATTGTTTCATTATGATGTATGGACTGTTTCATTATGATGTATTGTTTCATTATGATGTAGACTGTTTCATTATGATGTATTGTTGTATTTATGATGTAGACTGTTTCATTATGATGTATTGTTTTATTTATGATGTGGACTGTTTCATTATGATGTATTGTTTCATTATGATGTATTGTTTCATTATGATGTATTGTTTCATTATGATGTATTGTTTCATTATGATATAGACTGTTTTATTTATGATGTATTGTTCCATTATGATGTATTGTTTCATTATGATGTATTGTTTCATTATGATGTATTGTTTCATTATGATGTAGACTGTTTCATTATGATGTATGGACTGTTTCATTATGATGTATTGTTCCATTATGATGTAGACTGTTTCATTATGATGTATTGTTTTATTATGATGTATTGTTTTATTTATGCTGTAGACTGTTTCATCATGATGTATTGTTTCATTATGATGTATTGTTTTATTTATGATGTGGACTGTTTCATTATGATGTATTGTTTCATCATGATGTATTGTTTCATTATGATGTATTGTTTTATTTATGATGTGGACTGTTTCATTATGATGTATTGTTTCATTATGATGTATTGTTTTATTATGATGTATTGTTTTATTTATGATGTGGACTGTTTCATTATGATGTATTGTTCCATTATGATGTAGACTGTTTCATTATGATGTATTGTTTTATTATGATGTATTGTTTTATTTATGATGTGGACTGTTTCATTATGATGTATTGTTTTATTTATGATGTGGACTGTTTCATTATGATGTATTGTTTCATTATAATGTATTGTTTTATTTATGATGTGGACTGTTTAATTATGATGTATTGTTCCATTATGATGTATTGTTTTATTTATGATGTAGACTGTTTCATTATGATGTATTGTTTCATTATGATGTATTGTTTTATTTATGATGTAGACTGTTTCATTATGATGTGGACTGTTTCATTATGATGTATTGTTTTATTTATGATGTAGACTGTTTCATTATGATGTATTGTTTCATTATGATGTATTGTTTTATTTATGATGTAGACTGTTTCATTATGATGTATGGACTGTTTCATTATGATGTATTGTTTTATTTATGCTGTAGACTGTTTCATTATGATGTATTGTTTCATTATGATGTATTGTTTTATTTATGATGTAGACTGTTTCATTATGATGTATTGTTTCATTATGATGTATTGTTTTATTTATGATGTTGTTTCTTTATGTGGTATAGTTTTGTTCCTGTTTGGACCCAGGAAGAGTAGCTGGCAGCAGCTAATGGGGATCCTAATAAATATTCATACTAAATGATAGAAAAAGATATCAAGATATTGTATATAATTAAATGCATCTTCTAGCATTCTGCATAGTTTCATATCCACCGCAGATATACAGTAGTTTGAAATGAAAACCGGACTTGAAGTGTCTTAAGAAAGGATCTGTTTGTGGGGCAGAATCAACATCAAAAAACCTCAAAAATAAATAAATATAACATTTATGAATCCGTCCTCCTGGCGAGTGACAGACAGTCTTTGTTATATGTCATCTGACTCCTTTGGCAGACAGCTATCAGGAAGAAAGGGAACTCACTGTGCACCGTGTCAAAAAATAAAAAATTGAGTCAGTCTTTTCCTCCTCCCCTCAAACCCTCTCTCCCTTCCTTCCTCCCTCCTTTCCCCCAAAAAGCTTGAGATTTCCAAATAATGAAAAGGAGGATCAAGTCGCTGTCACTGTCATCGGAACAAACATAAACTTTTCTGGCACCTAATAAATAGGCATGGTGGCATTGCGTTGTTCTGTGTGCCAGACAGGTGTGCCTTCTCCAGTGATGATGGATCCTATTACAGTCTATAGGGAGCCTGTTGGCTTTCTTGTCATATATTGTCACACATCTCTCTCCGGAGAAAGGGAGCTTTGAGAGATGGCCAAAAGTAATTACACATATGCCTCCCTGACATTGCTGTTGTTGTCCTTGTTGTCTGTCTTTTCCTCCCTCTAGCGCGGCATCGCTAAAGCTACTGAAATCTGTTACCGGGCCGTAGCCATATTTCAGTTAGAGAGTTGGAAGTGGAATGTACACATGTTGATGTTTTCTCTTTTTACTTGTGTAGCACGGCAATGATTTCTAGCTCATTAACTCGCCAGATTTGAGGTTTGTTGTTGCCATGGGTGTCGCCATGAGAACGAGGGGGAGAAGGGATATAAAGAACGGTTTGTGGTTGCCGATGGGCACTTCTACTCAGCGCCAGGGCGGAACCGAGAGGCCTGATCGGGCGTGTGGTGATGACACGTTTTGCACCTGAATGGCAGGTACATCAGCATGTCCTTGTAAGCGTATCGTCGGGGAGACAGTGGTGCCTTTGTTCTCGTGGCGGGCCCACTTGGGTTGCTGACAGGGCGCTGATGGATATTATCATTCTTAATGTCAGTAAATAGTAGCAACGCCTGATAAGGGATCTGTTTCCCCTCAGAGCTCCATGGAGCGCTCATTTATCTTTCTACAGCTCTCTCTGTTATCCCTCTCCCTCTTTCTCTCTGTCTTCTCTCTCTTTCTTACTCTTGCCGCCTCTTTCTCTCGTTCTCTTTCTCTCTCTCTCTCCCTATCTCTCTGGCATATTTTTTAACTAAGAGATGGAAGTTGTCTAGTTCAGAGAGAGAGAGTGTGGTTCTCTCGCTCTCTATTTCTCTCTGGTTATTGTAATGTTGTATGCTAGACATCTGAGCAGAGATAGTGCTTTAGTCAGTTGTAATATATTAGGGCAACTCCTGATTAGATTCTGTCATGGTGAGACCTCTCTGTGTCCCTGCCACTCCATCCATCAGGTCTTATCCATACACACTAGTAAACACTAACACAAGACAGCCATCAGCCCATCACACAGGTCAACCATGGCCAGCTAAAGGACCGTGGCCAGATCTTGGGTATGACGTTGTAGCAACATTTTGTTACTCTGGACCATACAGAATATTATCCTCTATATGTGATCTATAAATACGAAATACAAACTATGAAAATCCATGAGAATGGGGCCTGTCATTTTTATTTGCCATCTTTATATAGAACAACCCCATTGGGAAAAACAGGCCAATTATGGCCGTAATTACAACATTTCAACCAGTCTTTCCCCCCACTGTGACAACTTGAAGGTCTTGTAAGGTCTGGTAGAGCTACACAGAGTAGTGTGTGAATCCCAAATGGCGCCATATTCCCTTTATAAGGCACTACTTTTGACCAGAGCCCTATGGGCCATAGGGACTAGGGTGCCATTTGGGACACAGGAAGTGTGTGGCAGTACAGTGGGCACTGTAGGTCCAAGAGACTTCACATTGAAAAGGTTAAACATTGACTGTGAACAAGCCCAACATGACACAGGCACACAACCTCCTCTGAACCACACACAACATGGCATTTAGAAACATCTGGCAGATACAGAATACAGCAGGAGAAATAAACAGTTCTATTTCTATTCATGCTGTGTGCATAAAAAGGAAAGGAGGGTTTAGAAGTGGGATTGCATTTCTATGGTGAACTTCTAATGTACAACTTCCAACTGTCTGTATCAAATGTCCCTGCTTTTGCCAATGCCTACGATTGCTTTGTATTGTGTCATCGGGCTTTTGAGGGTCCTAGAGAGAGTATATGTTGCTGAAGTCACAGCTATAATATAAACAGATCGTTTTCATCAAGGACTGAGCAGTGCCGGGAGATATAGCACAGGGATGTGATTACAAACATGTGGCATTGTCAGCCGATGAAGCACACACACACACACACACACCTGAGTGACAGAGTAGAGAAGTAGAAAGGGAGGGATGGAGATGAGAAGGAATAGGCCACCCCCCTTTACAGCCTTCAGCCTCAGACTATCTCCAGTGGCGGACCATAAAGGCCCAGGAGGGAGCACCCACAAGCCTTTTCTACCTCTGTCACTACCCCTGTCACTACCCCTGTCACTCACCCCTCTACAACCCCCCACCTCCTCTTCTCTATTCCGCTGACACACGTGCTGATATCCTTCCAGGTGGTGATCGATACGTCATATCTCTGCAGAGAAACGGGTTTGTCTTCTGCAGGTGTGCCATACCCAGGGCTTCTACCCTATCCTCCTTCTCCTCCTCAGAGAAGAGCATTCAGACATGTGACTAGTCCCTGATAGCGGTTGGGGTTGGCATGCAGGCGGTATCAAAGGGGTGTCTCTCTCAGGCAATTAGATGAAAATAAAGTGATGACGTGCGGTGTACAAAGGGAAGCAGGGGATCAAACACACATAATGTGATTAGAAGAGAAAGATGGAGGGCAGAGCCAAAAGAGGTGGAGGGGTGGGACATTATCAGACCCGATAATGACAGACACATATAAAGGGTTCCGTGTGTGTGTGTGTGTGTACGCGCTTGTGTGAACTTTTTTATTAGGTGTCTTTGAGGGCAGCATGTGTAACATCCGTGCCAGATACCCTGTTCCCTGGGCGCTTAATGAAAAGCGTCAGCGCTCCTTAGTTGTTGGCTTCACTATGTTCAGTTACAGTTTGAGAGCTAATGACTAGCAAACCCTATTAACACACACAAAGAGCCATGTCAATGCAATGATGATTACCTCTCACATATAGCGAAAACAGTACCATAATTCCAAATTGGGTAAAATAAAATAACAGAAATAAATACAAATAAAAATATATACACGCGTAGCTTGTAAAAATCGTCTGTCCTCGGTTGCAACACTGTGTTACCTTAGATTGTAAACTGTCATGGTGTCACGCCCTGACCTTAGAGAGCCTTTTTATGTCTCTATTTGGGTTGGTATGGGTGGGATTTGGGTGGGCATTCTATGTTATTGTGGGAAGTTGTCTTTGTTTACGGCACTATAGCCCTTGTAAGCTTCACGGTCGTTTCTTTGTTTCTTGCTTTGTTGGCGACATTCATTCAAATAAAGAGAAATGTACGCTCACCACGCTGCGCTTTGGTCCACTTCTTCAGACGATCGTGACACATGGTCAAAACATATAGATTCAATGGTTGTAAAGACGGGGAGAGGTCTGGCCGTAATGAAGAGATGTTCTACTTTTTTGACACCACACTCTACAAAGCAAGTCCTGCAGGTTCTAGTTTTATCTCATCTTGATTATTGTCCAGTCATAATGGTCAAGTTGTATGTCGGACCCCAGTAAGACTAGCTGTCACCATTGGCTGACGCCAAACAATCACAACCGAGTTCCAAACTCCCTTTGGAAGCAACGTCAGAACAAGAACTGTTCATCTGGAGCTTCATGAAATGGGTTTCCATGGCCGGGCAGCAGCACACAAACCTAAGATCATCATGCGCAATGCCAAGCATCGGCTGGAGTGGTGTAAAGCTCACCACCATTGAACTCGGGAGCAGTGGAAACACATTCTCTGGAGTGATGAATCACGCTTCACCATCTGGCAGTCCAACGGATAAATATGGGTTTGGCGGATGCCAGGAAAACGCTACCTGCTCCATTGCATAGTGCCAACTGTAAAGTTTAGTGGAGGAGGAATAATGGTCTGGGGCTGTTTTTCATGGATCAAGCTAGGCCCCTTACTTCTAGTGAAAGGAAATCTTAACGCTACGGCATACAGTGACATTCTAGACAATTCTGTGCTTCCAACTTTCTGGCAACAGTTTGGGGAAGGCTCTTTCATGTTTCAGCTTGACAATGCCCCTGTGCACAAAGCGAGGTCCATACAGAAATGGTTTGTCAAGATCGGTGTGGAAAAACTTGACTGGCCTGCACAGAGCCCTGACCTCAACCCCATCAAACACCTTTGGGATGAATTGGAACACCAACCGCGAGCCAGGCCTTATCACCCAACATCATTGCCCGGCCTCACTACTGCTCTGGTGACTGAATGAAATACAGTCCCCGCAACAATGTTTCAAGTTTTAATGTCACATGCACAAGTACAGTGAAATGCCTTTCTCGCAAAACTCAAAAACCCAACAATGCAATAATCAATAACAATGTATTATTAGAAAAAACACCAGAAATAAGAATAGGAAATATGAAATACACAATGCAGTAAGTAAGTAAGCAAGCATACTATATACAGGAAATTTTTCAAAAGTCTGTTCCAATACCAAATGTGTCCAGCGATACTAGAGTGATGGAGGTAGATATGTACAGGGGACTAGGCCACAGAGTAGCAGCAGTTTGCATGTGAGCGGGTGTGTAGAGTCAATATAAATATATGTGCATATTATGTGTGATTGAGCAGATGATGGAGTAACTGTGTGTGTGAGTGTGTAGGGCCACGTGAGTGTGCATAGAGAGTGCAAATATTGAAATAAAAAGGTCAATAAAGATACAAGGTAAACTCTGTCCGTGTAGCTATTTTGTGAGCTATTTATCACTCTTATTGCAACATCTAGTGTAAAGCCTTCACAGAAGAATGGAGGCTGTTATAGCAGCAAATGGAGGACCAACTCCATATTAATGCCCATGATTTTGGAATGAGATGTTCGACGAGCAGGTGTCCACATACTTTTGGTCATGTAGTGTATCCTCGGGCCAGAGTAATGTGAAAGGCAGACTCTCCAGATGGTTGATAATACATGTGTTTACAATGTCTCTGTTTTGATAAATACTATTTAGGCTCTCCCACACTGTTGGCTTTCCTGTTGATTGCCAGGCCAAAAGTGCCCCTCTTCAAATCATTGACATTCACTGCGATCCCTAAGGCCTCCACAACACAAACAAACAAACAACACTAATTCAACGCTCCGATGACACAAAAGCAGCATTCAATTCAATTGCTCCAAATAACCTCCTTGTCGAGCAGCTGCTGGTAAATGGGTTATTTGGCAGCCTAACAACAAGTTGCAGTTCAGACCCATTTGGGATTGTCAGCGAACACTATATAGCCTGCAGCCTCTAAGTAAAATGGGAGGCTCAAATACGGCTAGGGGCAGTTAGGGGAGCGAGAGAGAGGGGAGGGAGGGATGGCAGGAGGAGCGAGGGATGGAGGGAGGGAGAGAGAGGGGAGGGAGGGATGGCAGGAGGAGCGAGGGATGGAGGGAGGGAGAGAGAGGGGAGGGAGGGATGGCAGGAGGAGCGAGGGATGGAGAGAGGGAGAGAGAGGGGAGGGAGGGATGGCAGGAGGACCGAGGGATGGAGAGGGGAGGGGGGATGGCAGGAGGAGCGAGGGATGGAGAGAGGGAGAGAGAGGGGAGGGAGGGATGGCAGGAGGAGCGAGGGATGGAGGGAGGGAGAGAGAGGGGAGGGAGGGATGGCAGGATGAACGAGGGATGGAGGGAGGGAGAGAGAGGGGAGGAAGGGATGGCAGGAGGAGCGAGGGATGGAGGGAGGGAGAGAGAGGGGAGGGAGGGATGGCAGGAGGAGCGAGGGATGGAGAGAGGGAGAGAGAGGGGAGGGAGGGATGGCAGGAGGAGCGAGGGATGGAGGGAGGGAGAGAGAGGGGAGGGAGGGATGGCAGGAGGAGCGAGGGATGGAGGGAGGGAGAGAGAGGAAGGAAGAAAGGGGGGCAGAGACACAGGAGGCAGAGCGAGTGAGAGAAAGAGAGAGGGGAGGCAGAGCGAGTGAGAGAAAGAGAGAGGGTAGGCAGAGCGAGTGAGAGAAAGAGAGAGGGGAGGCAGAGCGAGTGAGAGAAAGAGAGAGGGGAGGCAGAGCGAGTGAGAGAAAGAGAGAGGGGAGGGAATGAGGGAGATGACTGGAGTATTTAAGAGCATTACTTGCACTATTACACGATGTCAGGAAATGTGCGTTAATTGGAAGTGATCAGGGCTCTCCTAAAAGCCGCTCTGTTCAGGAGGTTTGGGGTAGAAAGCGTAATTGTCCTGCATAATCCCCGGCTAGCACCGTTCACTCTCTCTCTCTCTCTCTCTGTCCCTTCATCTGGATGAAGAGATCCAAAAAGAAGGGCTTTGTAAAGGCCAGACCCCCCCTGGGCCTGACAGCCATGAGTCTCTCTCTTTCTATTACTTCATCTCTCTCTCTCTCTCTTACTGCATTTCTCTCCCACCATGTTTTCATCTTTCATACCCTCTCTCTCTTCCTCTCCATCTTTTTCACTCTCTCCATCTCCCTCCATCTTTCTTTCTCCCACTCTGTTTCTCTGTTGTTGTGACTAATCGCTCAGTGTGTTGCCAGGTGTTAAGAGGTCCCCATGCAGCTTTCCCTCATGTCGCACAGGTGATTGACTGAAATGAATCAGTGTTCCTTACTGTGTTTGTTCTGCTTTCATATCAGGAAAGCGAGAGAGCGAAATTGAAAGGACAGAGAGAGTATGATTTAGACACACACAGAGGAGTCAGCTGTGAGCTGCATGGGGGGGGGGTGTTGGGGGGAATATGCTGCCCTTGTGCCCTCTCTTTGAAGTGAAGCACAGGCCGTGTGTATGGGCCCCTGAGAGGGGAGTTACTAGAAGCCTTCTATACATCTTCTGAAGGCAGGGGGCCCGGCCTCTAGCTCAAGACACAACAAAACACACAGCTACCTAACACTGCTGATTTTTGTTACACAGTACAGGATATGCCTGATTTTGAGCTGGATAAATGTACCAATTATCGGATTTATTCTTGTACATTTGCTTGTTGATAATTCCTCAAGATGCTCTTTACAATTGATGCATTGTATTATCAGTCTCTCAACTTCCGTTGTTATACGTTCTCATTCAGTCTGACCTCTGGAAGACCTGTAATGAGTTGTGGTATTTATCTGAAGATTGATGTCAAATACATTCTTCCAAACACTCGGTGATTGATGGGTGTTTATCCTTCGTCTTAACAGTTCTGTTTTTCCGTCACGAGGCTAAGAGCGATGGCGTCCGCTTGCTGTGAGTACACTGTCATTAACCCTCAGTCCGATTAGCAGAGAGGAGAACAACTCCTCTTCTCTAGCAGATGCTTTGTGTCACAGTAATGTCACACTGTTAGGCCCAACTGTCACCACGCTCCTCAGTGGCGCTACTCAGAGTAAACACTATGGCTTTGATAGACCACTTTTAGGCCGCACGGCCTGCGCTGGGATCAGGGGTCGGCGGCCATCTTGGTGGTCTGCTCTGGTGTGTTCTGGGGAATGTTTGTCTGGAGAAGATAAGTGTTTGAAGAGGAGCTCCAGATGCTCCTCCGTTACAGATTGTCATGTCACGCTACAGATAAGAAGCCAGTGAAGGTCCCGCCGCTGGCCCCACTGGCCCCTACCACACACAGAGACACTCACACAAGATAAATATTTACAAGAGGTATTTGGTTATTTTTACAAAAGCAAGCGTGAAGGGACTCTGGCTTGGAGGATGCTTACACTTTTTTGTTGGTTACATGTACATGTACAGACTGTGATACTTTTGAAGATCAGGAACCAGGGTGGTGTGTGTGTGTGTGTGTGTGTGTGTGTGTGTGTGTGTGTGTGTGTGTGTGTGTGTGTGTGTGTGTGTGTGTGTGTGTGTGTGTGTGTGTGTGTGTGTGTGTGTGTGTGTGTGTGTGTGTGTGTGTGTGTGTGTGTGTGTGTGTGTGTGTGTGTGAAACGTGTGTGTGAAACGTGTGTTTTTTCTCCAATAGAAGATATTACACACCTCCGAGCGGTTCATCTTTCTGAGTAGAAACAAACAGTAAAACCACCCACCTTCATCGTAACGCTGCATTCCAATCTTCTAAATGCAGAAAGCGTGAGAGAGTGTGTTTTCACCACTGTGATAAAAACACAGGGGCCTGTCGTGTAAGTTAATACGTTTACCTCAGCGACTGTCTGTCACGCCAACCTCCAATTTATTAGAGCTGGGACAGTTTACTCAGTCAGACCCAATTGGGTTTCAATTTACTCACGCCACCTGGTAAGACTCTGACAACACTCTGATGAAAGCATGATGAAGGGAGGTTGGCTGCTTACTCATCATCCACTTACATGGATCTCCCTCTCAGCTCAAGACCCTTTAATTGTGGAGATCTGAATATTCAGGGTCTGCAGATGGAAATCAGCCAAACAGTAGACACTGTATAGTCAGACAATTTTTCTCTCTGGTATTTCATGTGTTTTTTTTCCTACCTATATTATTAACTTTCTTCTGCATTGTTGGGATAGAGCTTGCAAGTGAAACATTTCACTGTACTGTTTTTACACCTGCTGTGTCCTGTGCATGTGCCAATAAAACGTTGAAACGTTGAGTGATCTGTGTGATGTTGTTCAGTCATCGTACATCATCACTGTATTCTTTACCAGAAGGTTGGCTGGACCTCTTTGAAGTCGTGTAGATCACATCATTACGCTCTTTTCGTTTTCAAAGCCCTGCTCCACAAGTTTACTTAAAATGACAAATTATCAAACCTGTTCACAGGGTTGGTTAACTCTGGAGTTAAGTCAGTCAGCCTTTAGTTTTCTTGCTCCATATTTCTGGAACGATCTCCTCAATACATTTAGAATAGATGTGGCAGTTCAGGCAGCGGACAGAGGATTTGAATAATTAAGAAGGTGTTTGTTTTAGTTTTGTGTATAGTGTGTATATTTATGTTTGTCTGTGCAAAATGTGTTGTATTTACATGCAATATATATTGTATTTCATTTTTTATATATTTTATGAAATGTTATATGCAGGGTGTCCTTGTAAAAAAGACACTGGTCTCAATGGTGACTGATAAAATAAATAAAGGGAAGGTAGAGAAACAAACCCTAGTCTTGTTCTGCTTACTTTGCAACAGTCGTGTTTATCTCTCTCTCCCGCTCTCTGCAGCCAGATGTATTAGAGACTGGTGACAGTGTTTCAATTAGCAGCTAGCTACATCGTTAGCATGCCATTACCACCCAGAGAAGAATGCCAGACAGGCAGTCAGCTTATATGTCCCAATAGTTCTCTGTAAAAGGAGACAATGCATTTTACACACCTACCCGGCCAGCCTCCAATACGCTTGTCTGACTGGGATTATTAGAAGGTGATATTTTTCCCGCTTCTATAGATACAGACTCTTTCATCTCAGCTAGGAGCTCAAACCCAGTTTAAACCCTGTCTCAGTCGCCTGTTCACGGCTAAATGACACAGATACAAAGACAGTAGATGCATTTATTTCAATGTGGCAACTCAGCACTTTCCCTGTCTCGGTATGAGTCTTTCTGCCTGTCTGGCATTCTTCTCTGGGTGGTAATGGCATGCTAACGATGTAGCTACCTGCTAATTGAAACACTGTCACCAGTCTCTAATACATCTGGCTGCAGAGAGAGGGAGAGAGAGGAAGTGAGGGAAATAAAGGGAGAGGAAGCAAGCGTCTAATTGCTATGGTTGACAGTATATCTTCTGTGCAGACTTCTGAGTCATCATTTGCACAGCGTAATGAATAGGTTAATAAAATCAAATACTGTAATTATAGCTTAGTGGGCTGGATTGTTAATGCTGCCAGTGTAGCTCAACTGAATAATACAGTCACTGGTATCAATTATCTACAAGTTCACTTGTTTAAATGATATTTTACAGTCTCTTGATAACATTAATGCTAGAGGCAATGTAATGATAGACAGACAAAGGCCATGCACCAATTATCATAAACTATTAGCTTGTTTCCAAAGGGTTTTATGTTAATCTTTTAGTGCTTAACTACCCTGCAATTAACATAGCAGGAGGAGCTGCCTTCCAGCTAGGCTGCAAATTGAAGTGCCTAGATAAAGAAAAACACACTGAGATGAAACCCCCGAAAAAGAAAGCGAGCTATCGTACTCAAGTGTACGGGAATGTGTGTGTGTGCGGTGTGTTTGTGTTTGAGAGAGAGAGCGAACGAGAGGGAGAGACGGTGAGTGCGTGTGAGCGTCTGTGTGATCAAGGATGTGTAACAATTCCATTATCTCTGGTGGGCTATGACATGAGATGTCTCTTTCAGACCTCTCTCCCTTTGTCTAACGCCAAACTACCCCTCTTTGGGGAGCGTGAAATGAAGAGCTCTCCCCAGCTACGACAGTCAGCGGCTGCATCTGACAGAGCGCATCGTTTACATATCAGGCTAGCAGTGGCTTGATATGCAAATTCAGCCCGTTGAAAAGGAGCTACAGGGAGATACGGTCCATTGTTGGGTGTTCACAGTGCTCCATTTTATTTTATGCTAAACACAGTCGTATACAGAGTGTGAGCCTCTCGTAAACCGTGTGGTGCCTTTGGTAGGTAGGTCCAGCCCACAGAGGAGAGGAGGCCCCTAGGAATATGTCCCAAATGGCACCCTATTCCCTATATAGTGCACTACTTTTGACCAAGCGCCATATAGGGAATAGGCTGCCATTTTGAGAAACATCCACAGCCTTTAGAGGACATGCATGCATAAAGGTCTACTTGACAAGCTGGGTTTGGGTGTCTCTTTTTGTTCCTGACACATAACAGCTGATACTGTTTCCACTTAGTACTGAGGTACAGTGGAAGGTTTGATTTAATTGATCTTATATCAGTTTGAAGAATCATGACATAGCTGTTTGTACTATTTACATGCAGAGATGGAACTTGGATTTGGGATTTTGGACACTGGCAAGCTGGGATAGTAGACTGCAATTTCTGTTTACATGTACAATGTAATAATTTGTTGCATATGTTTAAAGTATCATGGCGTACAAGTATTAGTCTCTACCATATTTGTTTGTGTAAGAAAACGTATGTTAGGAATGCTGTTACCACAGTATCAACTTTACTCACTGTGCATGGAATTATTATTCCTTCCTAATCTTTTTATGTAATAGCAAACATAATGTGCTTTGTGTTAATAATTTAACACTGTTTATCTTACTCCTGTAGTGTAAGATAAGTTATTATAAGCAGTAGTATGTCACAGAGGTATGTCACAGAGGTATGTCACAGAGGTATGTCACAGAGGTATGTCACAGAGGCATGTCACAGAGGTATGTCACAGAGGTTTGTCACAGAGGTTTGTCACAGAGGTTTGTCACAGAGGTTTGTCACAGAGGTGTGTCACAGAGGTATGTCACAGTGGTATGTCACAGGGGTATGTCACAGTGGTATGTCACAGAGGTATGTCACAGAGGTATGTCACAGTGGTATGTCACAGAGGTTTGTCACAGAGGTATGTCACAGAGGTATGTCACAGAGGTATGTCACAGAGGTATGTCACAGAGGTATGTCACAGAGGTATGTCACAGAGGTATGTCACAGTGGTATGTCACAGAGGTATGTCACAGAGGTATGTCACAGTGGTATGTATAAACAGTAGTATAAAATGCTGTCCGAGTGTGTTACATGCAGATGTATTGCTGAGTCTTTGCTTGATCATTAAACTCAGTTCTGCTATATAATAAGCCATGCATGTCTCGACCCACTGGGCACAAACTGGTTGAATCAAAGTTGTTTCCACGTAATTTCAACAAAAAATGTAAATGTGATGACATTGAATCAAAGTGGAAAACAGATTGGATTTTAAAAAGTCATCAACATAATTGGAATTATTATTTTTTTTCACCCACTTTTTTACCTAAATCCAATGGCAGGTCTGTTCAACACTGGTCCGAACAATCGGATTCCACGCTTCAAGATTGCTTCAATCATGTGGACTGGGATATGTTCCGCATGGCGTTGGACAATAACATTGATGAATTTGCTGATTCGGTGAGCGAGTTTATTAACAAGTGCATCAGTGATGTTGTGCCCACAGCAACTGTTAAAACCTTCCCCAACCAGAAACTGTGGATTGATGGCAGCATTCGTGCAAAACTGAAAGCGCGAACCACTGCTTTTAATCAGGGCAAGGTGACCGGAAACATGACCGAATACAACCAGTGTAGCTATTCTCTACAAGGCAATCAAACAAGCTAGGTGTCAGTATAGAGACAACGTAGAGTCGCAATTCAAAGGCTCAGACACGAGAGATATGTGGCAGGGTCTACAGTCAATCACGAACTACAAAAGGAAAACCAGCCCCTTCGCGGACCAAGATGTCTTTCTCCCCGACAATTTAAACAACTTCTTTGCTCGCTTTGAGGACAACACAGTGCCACTGACACAGACGGCTACCAAAACCTGTGGGCTCTCCTTCACTGCAGCCAACCTGAATAAAACAATTAAACGTGTTAACCCTCGCAAGGCTGCCGGCCCCAGCCGCGTCCTCAGAGCATGCGCAGACCAGCTGGCTGGTGTGTTTACGGACATATTCAATCAATCCTTATCCCAGTCTGCTGTTCCCACATGCTTCAAGAGGACCACCATTGTTCCTGTTCCCAAGAAAGCTAAGGTAACTGAGCTAAATGACTATCGCCCCGTAGCACTCACTTCCGTCATCATGAAGTGCTTTGAGAGACTAGTCAAGGACCTCCACCCTACCTGACACCCTAGACCCACTCCAATTTGCTTACCCCCCCAATAGGTCCACAGACGACGCAATCACAATCACTCTGCACACTGCCCTAACCCATCTGGACAAGAGGAATACCTATGTAATAATGCTGTTCATCGATTACAGCTCAGCATTTAACACCATAGTACCCTCCAAACTCGTCATTAAGCTTGAGACCCTGGGTCTCGACCCCGCCCTGTGCAACTGGGTCCTGGACTTCCTGACGGGCAGCCCCCAGGTGGTGAGGTAGGTAACAACATCTCCACCCCGCTGATCCTCAACACTGGAGCCCCACAAGGGTGCGCTCTCAGCCCCCTCCTGTACCCCCTGTTCACCCATGACTGCGGGGTCATGCACGCCTCCAACGCAATCATCAAGTTTGCAGACGGCACTACAGTGGTAGGCTTGATTACTAACAATGACGAGACGGCCTACAGGGAGGAGGTGATGGCCCTCGGAGTGTGGTGTCAGGAAAATAACCTCACACTCAATGTCAACAAAACAAAGGAGATGATCGTGGACTTCAGGAAACAGCAGAGGGAGCAGCCCCCTATCCACATCGATGGGACAGTAGTGGAGAAGGTGGAAAGTTTTAAGTTCCTCGGCGTACACATAACGGACAAACTGAAATGGTCCACCCACACAGACAGCGTGGTGACCTCAGGAGGCTGAAGAAATTTGGCTTGTCACCAAAAAAACTCACTAACTTTTACAGATCCACAATCGAGAGCATCCTGTCAGGCTGCATCACCGCCTGGTACGGCAACTGCTCCACCCACACCCGTAAGGCTCTCCAGAGGGTAGTGATGTCTGCACAACGCATCACCGGGGGAAAACTACCTGCTCTCCAGGACACCTACACCACCCGATGTCACAGGAAGGCCAAAAAGATGATCAAGGACAATAACCACCCGAGCCACTGCCTGTTCACCCCACTATCATCCAGAAGGCGAGGTCAGTACAGGTGCATCAAAGCTGGGACCGAGAGACTGAAAAACAGCTTCTATCTCAAGGCCATCAGACTGTTAAACAGCCATCACTAACATTGAGTGGCTACTGCCAACATACTGACTCCATCTCTAGCCACTTTAATAATGAAAAATGGATGTAATAAATGTATCACTAGCCACTGTATTTCGCTACACTCGCATTAACATCTGCTAACCATGTGTATGTGACAAATAACATTTGATTTGATGTGCTTCAAACGCTTGTTACTTTCACATTGTATTCACGTTAGTTGACAACTCAATCAAATATAAATAAAAATTAGACATATACAGTGGGAACTCTCAAGCCATGTGATCCATTGAAACAACATTACCCATAAAGCCCTTGGATAGTGTTCTGCATCTCTTCCATGATGATGAATGGTTGTGCTGAAGCCTTAATCTGGTCCATGTTAAAGATTCACTGCCCTCTCAGAGTCAGGGCTAGCATTGAGATGCCTGGCCAAGCCTGATTTATATTCAATGGCATGGACCAGGAGCCAAGTGCACTATCTGCAAAACAGATGCAGTGGATGCCCTTGTCCCCGGGACACATATTTCACCCAGAATTGAAATGGTGAACAAGGTCATGTCCTCTCGCTCGCTCACTTGCGCTTTCTCTCTCTCTCTTTCTCTGTGCGTAAGTCTCTGTTTCTCTCTCTCTCTCTATTTATCTCGCTCTGTCACTCTCTCACTCACTCACCAACCCACCCACCCACTCACCCACCCACCCACCCACCCAGTCACCCACCCACCCACCCAAAACACTTTCTAATGCCATGTTTAGGATGGTTAGCTGAAGCTGAACAGAGTGCGCCACTCAGCAGGATGCATGCTTTGATTGAAACGATTTGGACGTTTCACCTGTAAAACGTCATTCACGATTGACAGTGAGGGCCTGTTTTGAAATGAGGTTAGCCTGTGCTTAATGTGCCTAACTTGGTGTTTGAGGATATTCAAAATATATTTGTTTCTTTAGACAATAGCCTATGTGGCCATAGGCAGACGTTGCAATTGGAGGATGCATTTTGTAATGCATATTCTATAATGATAGGCTATTAAATTGGCTACATCTTTGTCAGTACAAACTTTGAGGAAATTTCCCTCACTTAAAAAATAGCACTATGCCACTGGAGAAGACAAGGGCAGGGGACTGCATGCAGGGCCAAAATCCTGATGAACACTCTGCCTTCAAACAAAATTCCTTTCTGTCAGCCCCCATAACTTATGGGGCCAAGATTACAAAGCTACCGATATAATAAATTATGTTGATGGACAGAATTATGCTCAGTGCTTCCTGCACTCCCCAATGACGCACACTAGCTTAGCGCAGCCTGACAAAGACTGTGATTTAGCGCTGGGGCTAAGGGGACTGGGGCGAGAGACAGAAAAACATTCACAGGCCTCACACTGGCCCTCGGCCTAGTGTATAAAACCCCTTCTTAATTCACCAACAAACCTGTCGCCATTAAAAGGGAAAGAAAAGGGATCGCAGATCATAAATACTTCCATATTTATTAGCTAACAACAAAGTACAGCTGGAGAAGGGAAAGGGATTTTGAAAGAACGTTGTCAAGGATAAAGTGAAAGAGGAAAAACACATTTGCTCTCTCTCTCCTCTCGCTCTCTCCCCCTCCTGCTCTCTCTCGCTCCCTCTCTCTCACACATACATCCTCACTCGCTTTCTTTCTTTCTCTCTTTCACACACTCTCCCTCTCTCACACACTCTTTCGCTCGCTCTCTCTCACACACACGCTCTTTTAACTTTGACCAGGGATGTAGACTACTGCACTTATTCTGCTGCATAGAAACAGATGTGTCTGCTCCGCTCTCAACGTGTGACAGACATACGAGATAAACAGAGAGAAAAGCAAAGAGAGGAGAAAAGAGAGAGAAGAGAGGGCTGGCACGGCAATTACATTTATCTCAGTGAGAGACAGATTAAAGAAAGAGCGGAGTGAAACAAAGTTCCATTGGCTTAATCAGCCGACAGGCTGCTAGAGTATACATGATAAATCAGACTCCTGCTAAACCTGGCTAGGGATGGAGGGAGGGAGAGAACGCCTCTGCTATGGGCTAGTGAAGAGAGAGAGAGAGAGAGGAAAGGCGAGAGAGAGGGTAACTATAAAGACTATAGCAAATTTATCCACTCCGGGATCACGCAGTACCTACCAACTGTTGATTAACTATCACCATTCATAACACTGTTATTGTTGGTGTCAGAGGAGAAATTATAGTTTGTTATAACGCAACTGCTACGGCTGCCCTCGACCGTTAGGTAAACAGGGAAAAAAGACTTGAGGAGTGTCCTGTGTTTCCCCGTTTCCTCTTTAGGTCTCTTTCTCTGTCTGAATCTCTCACTTTCTTTTTCTCTCTCACACTCTCTCTTCCTTCTCTTCCACCGCTCTGATTCAGAGGTTGTTGGGTTTCAATGCGGAAGACACATTTTGATTGAATGCATTGTTGTACAACTGACTAGGTATCCTCTTTCCTTCCCTTCCTCACTATCCCTCTTTCCCTCTCGTTTTCTCGATCACCCCATCTTTCTCTTGTTTTCCATTTTCTGTCTTCTCACTTTCTCTCTCTCCCTCACTGTCCCTCTTTCTCTCTTGTTCAATACATTTCTCTCTTTCCCTTCTTTCGCACATTCTTTATCCCTCTCTCAATCTCCATCTCCATCTCTCTCTCCCCTTTCCCGTCTGTAGGTGAATGTTCTTCCTTTAGCCTTTTCAGGCTGCCACACACAGGGCAAAGAGAAACAGGAGGTTAACCCCTAACCCAGGAAGTGGAAGCCGGGGGTGTAGTGTACTGTAGATATCCTGCGTGTCATTAGTTCAGCGTGGGGTCACAGCTGGGTCTCTCACAGCGTGATTACACCGGCTGATTTATCTGCTGAGGAGCCCAAACACAGATAAATCTCTGCTAGGGCTCATCTCCACTGCAGCCCCGCACTGAGGTCTGGGATTCTTTCTAACTCAGCCTTCCGCCCGCCCCACATTCAGTCTGATAAATGACCCCAAGCTGAATAAATACTCTCCAAGTACATCCTGAATAATGCATTTAGATCACCTGCATGCACTCTTGGACTTGTAAATGTGTATATTGTTGCATTTTAAAAACAGCAAAGGTGTTGCTTTGATTTCTCGATTTCTCTGCATCCTCGCTCAACCTTCTCATTCCTGTGTCGTTGATGAAAGAGAGGAAAGAGAGTCAGAGGTTGGCGGACATTTTGTTTTGCAGGTCATTTCTCCCTAGTCTGTCTGGTACTGGGACTCCTGTGTTGTATTGGCCTGTCTGTGTGTCTGTGTCTTTACGACAGAGTTTAAAACCCAGCAGTAAATTCACATACTGGAACACTGCACTGGCTCGCCTGGGCGTCACCCTCCCTTTTTGGATTGTAGACGCGTTCACCAGTGCATTTTTAACTACATTAATTGTCAGTTTTCTTGTTGACAAGACATTTATGCAGTAATAATTGGCTGGGAATGGATGCAGTGTAGAGGAGATATCCATCACATCATGGCTGTAGTGTAGTCAGTGGTCTGCCAGCTGCACAATCCACAAGCGCCACCTCCACGGCTAGTAGGAAAGTATTTCAGCCCTCCCTGCTCCTCTCTCTCCTCAGACCCCGGCTGTTTGCTCAGTCAAGATTATATATACCCACGATCCATTGCCTGCCTCACAGGCGCTCATGGAGGTCTATGATAACAAAGACTTTGTGATTTATGGCCTGCTGTGAAAGCAGAACTTGATGAGATTAAACAATTTCATAGCACAAGTGTTTCTCCGCGAGGGTCTCCTGATTTGTGGTGGCAAGGCGGACAGTAAATCACCTTTATATATATATATATAGCATGCTCAGCAAAGCAGCGCAATTACTGGTCGAGACAGCTACTTTTGATTTAATTTTTATCCCTGGGTTTGTCTCTTTTATTCTCCGCCTGTCACGCAGACACTCACCTTCATAAGTCCTTCTGTAGGGAGGGAGGGAGCGAGGTAGAGGGCGAGGTAGGGAGGGAGAAGTGGCAGGTAGCCTAGTGGTTAAGAACGTTGTGCCAGAAACCAAAAGGTCACTGGTTCGAATCCCAGAGCAGACTAGGTGAAACATCTGTTGATGTGCCCTTGAGCAAGGCACTTAACCCTAAATGCTCTGGATAAGAGCATCTGCTAAACTACAACATCATAATGGGAGCTGCAGGGTGGCGTACCAAAAAGGGTTCTATTGCTTGCTTCATATATGGCACCCTTTTTGGCTCGATCCATAACTTTTTTCGAAGAGGGTAGGCCCTCTGCTTTCTCTCCCTCGCAGCTTTTAGAAAAACAACAAGAAGACGACACGGACCACCATATAACAACATAGCCACTGTAGATATAGGAAGGGCTCTATATTTCACGCATTGTTATTGGGCCTCTGGTCGGTCTGTCCGTCCATCCGCCCGCAAGTCTGTCCATCTGTCTATCTTGGAGGTGAATGGACTAGGCATGTTGTAATTAGACTGTGTTGGGCACTACTTTCTCTGCGCCATAAAAGATGACATGGTGCAATGTCTTGCAGGCCGGGGTCTGTCTGTCTGTCTGTCCGTCCGTCCGTCCGTCCGTCCCACCCTGGAAGAGGAGGATGTGTGTTGCTTGTTGGGCTGTGAGTTATGATATGTTGTGGAGATAACGCTGTCATCATTGCAGCCTGGAGGTTAAAAGATGCAGGAGAAATGGCTTGGGGAAGGGAAGGTCATTCTGACTTGGGCCAAGTAGCCTGGGAATTATGACAAAAGAAAACATGATTTGTTTTTTTCCATGATTTTCGGTCATTCCAATAAACAAAACTAATTGATTAGTATTGTGTTTAGCCTATGTAAAGTAGTGTGTGTCTGTGACAGAATGAGGTGTGTTTACACAGTATAATGTACATGTAGATTTATGTATGTGTATTCAGTATTTGTATTGTACCCATATGTGCAATACTGTGCTGTTGGCCTACAGTGTGTGTTCTGGGGATAGGAATGTATGTGTGGCTGTTGGTGTATATTTTCTGTCCGTGTGTGTTTGTGTCCTTTTGTAAATGCGAGGAGCACATCTGTCGGCATCATCCCATATCTTCCCAGAAAACATCAAGAGATCTCATTATTTCGACACATTTCAGATTTTCTCTCCCTCTCCCCCCTCCCTCTCTCTCTCTCGCTCTCAGTCTCTGTCTCTCTCTCTCTCTGTACGCCCCAAGTCAAAATTAGTTTTCATTCCCTCTGTGATCTCCCTTGACTGAAGCTCGGCTGAAAGTAAAGAAAATAGCAGTCTTCATAGACCCGGGCCTCAGTCAAACACACACAAACTCACACAGCTACATCTCTGAGTTAAGCATTGCTAAGTAACCTTCACATTTCACTCGTGTGAAGAGCTAATTTCCTTTAAGTTCCACATGTCACTTTTTGGTGGGTCGTCTTCAAATGTCTCCCGCCGTCTAATTGCATAGGAAACATTCCAGACAAGGCTGTGTGACAGGCCCACTCCCTGAGTCTTCAATTATTAAACATCCTACCCATCCAGCCATCCAGGCAACCAGGCAGCACACACTCTGTAGTGAAAAACAGCTCTGACGTTAGCTACAGCCCCTAATCGCTACCGAAAGCCTCATGATATGTCACACTTCTGAGTCTCTCTCCGTGTATGTGTGTGTGTGTGGGGGGGGGGGGGGTGGTATCTCAAGTGATTGAAGATCACAACAAGATGCTAGGGAGGAAATGGCATGACAATTGTCCTTGAATCTTGTGGACAAATTCAATGCTAGTAGAGGTCAACTCTCTAAAGAAAACAAACAAGTCTGTACAGTACTCTATACAATGACTCACAGTGTAATGGCTGTCATTTTCTATTGACGTTACGTACTTGTATCTCATTCAAACATCTCTGGATTTTCCAACAGCATGATAAACTGTAGGGAGTAACTATTCCCAGCTTGCATCAGTGATCACCATACATTAAGACTGTTACAGGCCGAGCTGCTGGATAACCTTTTTTCTTACCAGACTCCCATTGGATGCAACACCACTAATATGTTACTAATATATTTTGTTAGACTTTATCCTGTATAATCTTAATGGTTATGGACATGGTAGATAGTATACAGAGTCAGAGTCAGCCCAGCAGTGGAAAGGTCATAGCCTTGCCGAATAAGAAACAGCCTGAAGCGTGTACTAAGCCTTATACCGGAGTTCCTTCACTACAATACAACCGCATGTTTCCCCTTTACTTGAAATTACTCTCGCTTATTCTGAGAGGCATTCAAATCAAAAGGTCGGACTGAGCAGCTTCTTAAAATTCAACCCTAAAAACAAACCTAGACCTATTAGCATCTAAGGGTTGTTGATACGGGCGATTTAACTTCCTGTAGTGAGACGACCTTTGCTTGTTTAACACTGAGCTGCGTGTGTGCGTGCGTGCGTGCGTGTGTGTGACCCATCCATTGCTTGTTTAGCACTGAGCTGTACATAGAGAGGTGACGCAAGGTTGTAGGTTCTGCTAGTGCTGTACCCTTCACTTTCCGCTCCGAGCGAAACAAGCCCAACGAGTTGCTGGTCTTGTGATCAGTGATCCGTTTACTCTGAGCCAGTTCATTGGTGTAAAACTGTTGAATCATTAATGGAACGCCCTAACAACGTTAGGTTGTTGTGTGTTGTGTGTGGCATCATCACATGAAATGTCCCCCCCCACCACAAGAAAACAGAGTTAATACATTTTACACACACAAAAGTCATTTAAAACACATCATGTTTTTTGCATGCGTATCTGATACACAATTATCAAGGTCAACGGTATAAAAGTGTTTCTTTAGAAGTACTTTCTCTCCTAGGTGTGGTCGATACAGTGCTGAACTAATACTACATGCAGAAATGTGTTTCAAACAACTGTTTCAAGATTTGACTTCAATTTGTTTTGTTGCTAGGCACTTTGTTGCTAGTTTTTCATTGTCGAAAAACACGCACTTATCATTTGTTTTTGGCTCTTAAATGTACCTCTTAAAATAATCTAAGTGGTACGTAGTCATCTTTGCAACTCGTGATGTTTAAACTGGAGTTTAACTTTGAATAAGAGAATGGCTTTGTGTCTTAATTACAACATTGTGTATTTTTTTGCCGTCGTTAACCGCGACTCTTATTAAGTTATTGTTAGTCAATGTCTCTCTATCATTTTCTATTACTTGTTTTGTATCTCTGTTTTTCAGGATGTTTACGTGTTTTTATGTTCATAACCCTGAACATCAGAGGTATGAAGCACAAAATGACATTAAAGAAGTATGAAAAATGTGTCAGTCCAGCATTAACTGTTGACTCAAATAAGTGTACAACTTCTGTCTCCTCTGATCTTTAAAATCATAAGAAAGCAGTGCAAGAGCTAAAGGAGAGACGAGAAAGAAAGTTCCACGTTCACACACAAAATAAATATTTTTGATATAGACCCAAAGAGAAAACATTTCAAAAGACATTTTTATACATGTCTTTTGCAAGCGCAAACAGCAGAAATGGTGTCAAGAGAAAACAAAACAGAAAGCTTGTTTCTTCTAACAATTGCTTTAAGCTACAAAAACCTCCTAGAGTCCCTAGCCTCCCATCACTGTCAGTTTATTCTCCCTCTTCCCTCCCTCCTTCCCCTCCTCTTTTTCTTCCCTCTTTTCCCCCATCTCTCTCTCTCCCTCTTTCTTTCTTTCTCCCCCACATCCCCATCTCCCTCTCTACTCTGCAAGGCCCAGTCCTTGGCCCCTCCGTGTACTCCTTGGGCCCTGATAGGTTGTGGTCTGATGCTTAGCAACAGCATTCCTGTGCCCTAAGTAGCAGTAAGCCGTCGGCTGAACCCTTTGATGTGGCTGTCAGGACCTATTTATTTCCTTTTAGCACTTTGTCTGCTTGTCCAGATGGAGAGGGAGATAAAAAAGGGAGCTGGTGTTTACACCGCTGGGCCTGTACGACGTAGCCCTTATTAGATTGTATTGCTGCTCAGTCTCAACTAGGGAGGTTGAGGTGAGGCGAGAAGTAGGGAGGGAGGGAGCGACGGGGCGGGATGAGTCCTTACCAACAGGGCACTCCATCCAGAGATCGGCCTTGGTCTCAATGGACACTTTAGTATTTGTAGTGCACTATGTTTGACCAAAATCCCCATGAAACATTTGGGACTGATAGCTTAACCTTGAACAGAGTTAGCCAAACTCTCTGAACTGTATTCCGTATATACTGTAGGGTTTTGGCTCTGCCTATCTGAGAAATACTTTATCTCCACGGACTTCACAGAAGGAAGCTGAGACTGGTATAGGCAAGGGGTGTCACAATGTTGGGTCTGAGGTATATTCATAAAATACTCTACATGCCCTCATCTTCCCGTTCTCTCTCATGGTGATCTGTTAGAAGCAATAATCATTATTGCCTCAAGGTTTATCAGCATTTATTCGTATGAAACAGCAGAAGAGAGAAGACAGACAGTACTGGTGTGATGTATAATCCTGTATGGGAGTCATCTTTCATTATGACATTTAACAGAGCTTCCTCTGTCTCCCCACCTCCCCTCTCTCTCTATCACTCCCTCTTTCTCTCTCTCTCTCTCGCTCTTTCTCTCTCCTCCCCCTCTCTCTTTCTCGCTCTCATCCCTCACTTTCTCTCGTTTCCCTCGTTTTTTCCTCTCTCTCTCTCCCTCTCTCTGTCTTTCTCCCTCGCTCTCCATTATCAGAGTGAATTCTGCTTTCCTTCTCCCCAGCCTGTATTATTATAAGCTGTGTTGATAACTCACACAGCACAGAGACTATAATGATGTGAACACTCAGCATATGCCTCTGGCCCGGCAAATTAAAACAATACTTAGCTTGATGAGCATACTACTCCGGCCAGCACAGAGAGGGAGGGAGAGAGAGAAGGGACGCTCTTAAATAGATGACACTGCAGCACCCCCATCTGCTCAGTGCAGGAACAACGACAGAGAGAGACAGAGAGAGAGAGAAAAAGAGGGAGAAGGGGGGGGGGGGGGGGGCGGCTATAATTACTTGTAGTCCACAGTCCGCCTCTCAGAGTATGTTTTGAACATTAAGTATGTTTGCTTTTAGCGGTTATTGATGTGATCTCAGGCCCTCTTCAATCCATCAGTTTCTCATTTCTTTGAAGCTCATTTATGATCTGAATATGCAGCATTTTATTATTCCAGTTTGCCATGGGCCGATGAAGACCTACTCTCAATGTAGCTAACAGGGACTATTGGTATTCACATACACAGTTATGACTTACCGACATGAGTCAAAACACATTCAAAAACATGTAATGGATAGATGTCATTTTAAACGTCTGCCATTCGTTTCTATTTTAAATCAATGAAGACCGTGGTCTGGTCGTCAGGGTAAATGTCTTAAGCATCTGTGAGCACTGAGCAGTGACCATACTAAATGAATGAGTCCAGTGGGCCTACAGTATGAGCCAACCCTTGGCTTTTGATTATGTTTGTGTAAAATCTTAAGGCTTGTGATCAAAGACTGGCCTGGTCGGCCAGCCCTTTTAAAGAAAGAGGAAGGGAGAGGGGGAAGGAGAGAAGGCTAGAGAGCTAGAGAATGGGGGGGTAAAGAAGCACAGAAAACGAGAGAGGGAGAGAAAGTGGTAACAAGGAAGAGATATAGGACATAGATGAATAGAGAGAGAGAGAGGGCCCTGATAACAGCTGTGTTTCAGATCTAGTCCTCCCTGAAGTTGGTTCCATAGGGACTCCCATCATCAGAGGCCAAGCAGCTTTCTCATCCCCTGTACGGGTCATAGAGTAAAGTGAATGGGGAGAAGCGGGGGGAGTAGTGGGGAGGGTGGGTAAGAGGGAGAACTGTCTGATTAATGTTCTACGGGTGGGGTGGTGTTGTGGATAGGGAGGGAGGGGAAGATGGGGGTGTTTGATCAGTTGACGTGGCATGGTGGGAGGGGATCAAGGCAACGCTCTGATGTTGACAGCGGGCCATTTTTGGGGGGCAGCGACTGATTGACGTCCCTGCCGACCCGTAAGGAGGAGCGACCCCAGAACATTGCTTCCTATCCAACCCCCCCGCCCCTCGCAGTCTGTGGGTGGTGCTGGTAATAACGTGGCTGGTGGGAAGATTAATTGTGGACAAGCAGCAGGATTAGGAGGGTCTTTGTGGGGCCAGGGGAGGGCCAGAGTCTGTGATCTCTCAGGCAGGACAGGAAATAAACCAGACAGGCAGGTCGCTCTGGGGCTCAATGGGCTGCCTCTCAGGCCATAGAATCAGAACTGGGTAGAACAGACATTCACATTCACTCTTATTCAGTCCTATTCAAATCAATGGTTCATGGTTCATTGTTCTATTGGTTGTAATTCTATGTCTAAGACACAGACCTATTATGTAGTCAGAGCCCAATGACTGGGGGATGTTAGGACACTGCTGACACATTAAAGAGGAAAGGCAGACCTCCAGTACTGTTTAAATACTACCTGAAATAGTTGTTAGATATGGTACAGTAGAATACTACCTGAAATAGTTGTTAGATATGGTACAGTAGAATACTACCTGAAATAGTTGTTAGATATGGTACAGTAGAATACTACCTGAAATAGTTGTTAGATATGGTACAGTAGAATACTACCTGAAATAGTTGTTAGATATGGTACAGTAGAATACTACCTGAAATAGTTGTTAGATATGGTACAGTAGAATACCACCTGAAATAGTTGTTAGATATGGTACAGTAGAATACTACCTGAAATAGTTGTTAGATATGGTACAGTAGAATACCACCTGAAATAGTTGTTAGATATGGTACAGTAGAATACTACCTGAAATAGTTGTTAGATATGGTACAGTAGAATACTACCTGAAATAGTTGTTAGATATGGTACAGTAGAATACTACCTGAAATAGTTGTTAGATATGGTACAGTAGAATACTACCTGAAATAGTTGTTAGATATGGTACAGTAGAATACTACCTGAAATAGTTGTTAGATATGGTACAGTAGAATACTACCTGAAATAGTTGTTAGATATGGTACAGTAGAATACTACCTGAAATAGTTGTTAGATATGGTACAGTAGAATACCACCTTAAATAGAGTGTTTACCTACCTATTTTGGAAAAAAGGATTGATAATATAAGGACTTACTTTACTCGCGGCGGACGGTGACCAGTGTTTACTCACTGCATCACTGGTTGTAAGATATAGTACTGTAAAAAAAATATATACTACCTTAAATAGCTATAACACCCAAAAAACTGACTTTGAAGTGAAGTTTGAAGTATTATGTGGACAGGATATTTTGTGATATTGTCATTCTAATACGCTCATCTACTATTGCACCCAGAACTCGTTGATATCATTTTGTCTGGAACTCTTCTTCTAGTAATATATAAAGCATGTGCTCACCAGCCCAAGCCAGCCTATGTACTGTAATGTCCTTCAGAGATCCTATCTGAAAGCACATTATGGGATCATTTTCAATTTACACCGCCATTGAAGAATATGTTTTCATTTAGCGTTGTCCACCTCTCTTGTTTCTCAAGGTTGTGCGTGGGGGCTGTAGACTAGTGAAACAACCACACAAGGGGAGAAATAGCAGCACTAAACCATCTCTAATATGTATTTGTCACTTTGGTGTTTTGCTATGATTAAAAGCCCAGTGAATTCCTTCCTGCAGGAGAGGAAAGAGGGTATTTCTGCAAAGGCATCAGATAGCAACATGTCAAGATAAACTGCCTGTTGAAACAGCTAAAAGTCCAGGGAACAGAAGACAAATAAAACAGGATGTTTAGGTCTTTCGCACCAAAAGAAGAAAAACAAATAAACACTTTTGACCTGTTCAAATACACTCACTCTTAATATCAGTATAGTTTGTATTGTCTAAACTCTGGGCCTTGCTGGTGGCCGTTCTGTTCTTGGGAGTAAATTGAACGTGCAATCAACCAATGTATTTTCAGTAGGTACAGTTGGGAAATGTAGACTGTCACCACAGGGTTGGGTAGGTTACTTTGTAAATGCAATCCGTTACAGTTCCTAATTACCTGTTCAAATTTGTAATCAGTATTTTTGGATTACCCAAACTCAGTAATGTAATCTGATTACATTCAGTTACTTCTAGATCACTTTCCCCTTAAGAGGCATTATAAGAAGACAAAAATGTATGTTACCAATTGAACCACATCACTTGCAGGATAAATCAATGTTAAAGTTTACGTAGCTGGCCATATATGGATGTTATATTTTACTTTATGGGTTGGATATGTAGGCCATCGCTTTCTACTACGTATAATAACACAATTAAATTATATCTTTACATTAAAAACCAAAGTCTATCAGAATTCCAGTCATTCCAATAAATGTTATATGCCTTGATCTTCAAGAATAGGACTTGGAAATATGGAAGTATAGATTAGCCATAATGTTTTACCGGAGCACTACCCAAAAAATACGGACTTATTAGCCAGCCCTACTCTGTTGTTTATGATTTTGTTGTAATGGAGGACTGATTGGGCTCATTGATTCAATTTGAAAAATAAATGCTGCGCTCATGGAATGGCATGCTTTGAGCACTACTGAAAAGTGCTATTTACATGTGAAAAATGAATGCCAAATGCTGCATTTGCTATAGGCCTACTGTTTGTTGGTGACACTTTGATATCTTGATAATATGCCCCTGTTTAAAACAGAGCCGCCCAACTCTGTTTTGGTTAAAAGCAAAAATCCTTTCTGAATTTAAACGTAATCCTCAAAGTATTTATCTACTTTTTCAAAACCGTCTGTAATCTGATTACCATATTTTTGCTGGTAACGTAACGGATTACATTGACCTTTTTTGTGTATAATCCGTTACTCCCCAACCCTGGTCACCACATAGACCTACATCACACTGAGTTACTCAGTCTTTCCAAGAACACACCTAGTGTAAAAGAGCTGAGAACTCAAGAAACAGTGGATGTAAGTCTGAAACCTGAAAGCCAGTAGCAGAGAACGTTGGAGAGTCAGAGTGGTGGTGTCATGCCACCTGTTGGTGTGTAGTCAGATAGCAGTAGTAGTGTGTTAGTTAGGGCTAGGGTTAGAGGGGCTGTGGTTCATAGTGTGTGGTGTCTGCCCTTGGTTTGACCCCTACAGCAGGTCATGGCTCAGTAGTCATGAGGCCTTCCCCCATATAGACCCCCTCTAACAGGCCAGGAGGGGGACAAACCATCAAAGCCAGGGTCATAGCGCCTACCTCTCCATAAGAAAGTAATGAAACCTGCCCTGGCCCAGCGCTCCTTCCCTCCATCTGCGATAAAACAGGAATGGAGCTCCAACATTTCCTGTCTCGCTTCAATAGAATTTATGGCACTCGGACAATCAGTCACGGCAATGAAACCGCTCAACCCTTCTCTACTTCTGCATCTCTCCCTTTTTCTCTCTCCTTTCTCTCTCTCACTCTCTGCATCTCTTTCTCTCTCTCTATCAATGAATTTGTTTGATAGCTGAGGACATGTTTTTTCTTTTACACGCTAAATAGTAAAGTGTGTGTGTGTGTTTCGTTTCCCCAGGCCCCAGGTGACCCCAGGTCTGAGTGTTCCTTTATGCCCTACACCCCTCTACCCAGAGGCTCTAGAGACGGCAAGAACCACAAAGGTAAAGATTACACTTCCTTATGAGCCCTCTCTAGTCCTCACTCACATCAGTTTTATTAGAGGGGGCATATACAATGTGGGTATATATATATATATATATATACTCATTTAAAGGTTTTTCTTTATTGTTACTATTTTCTACATTGTAGAATAACATCAAAACTATGAAATAACACATATGGAATAATGTAGTAACCAAAAAGGTGTTAAACAAATCAAATCAAACCATGTCAATTGTGTTGAGGTTGGGTGATTGTGGAGGCCAGGTCATCTGATGCAGCACTCCATCACTCTCCTTCTTGGTCAAATAGCCCTTGCACAGCCTGGAGGTGTGTTGGGTCATTGTTCTGTTGAAAAACAAATGATAGTCCCACGAAGCACAAACCAGATGGGATGGCGTAGCTCTGCAGAATGCTGTGGTAGCCATGCTAGTTAAGCTTGCCTTGAATTCTAAATAAATCACAGACAGTATCACCAACAAAGCACCCCCACACCTCCTCCTCCATGCTTCACGGTGGGAACCACACATGCGGAGATCATCCGTTCACCAACTCTGCATCCCACAAAGACATGGTGGTTGGAATAAAAAATGTCACATTTTCAGACAAAAGGACAGATTTCCACCAGTCTAATGTCCATTGCTTGCTCGTGTTTCTTGGCCCAAGCAAGTCTCTTATTATTGGTGTCCATTAGCAGTAGTTTCTTTGCATAAATTCGACAATTTGATGAACAGTTGATGTTGAGATATGTCTATTACTTGAACTCTGTGAAGCATTTATTTGGGCTGAAATTTCTGATGCTGGTAACTCTAATTAACTTCTCCTCTGCAGCAGAGGCAACTCTGGGTCTTCCTTTCCTGTGGCGGTCCTCATGAAAGCCAGTTTTCAAAATGTTCCAGATTGACTGACCTTTGTGTCTTAAAGTAATGATAGACTGTCATTTGTCTTTGCTTATTTTAGCTGTTCTTGCCATAATATGGACTTGGTCTTTTACCAAATAGGGTTATCTTCTTTATACCCCCCCCCCCCCCCTACCTTGTCACAACATAACTGTTTGGCTCAAACGGATTAAGAAGGAAATCATTTCCACAAATGAACTTTTAAGAAGGCACACCTGTTAATTGAAATGCATTCCAGGTGATTACCTCATGAAGCTGGTTGACTGAATACCAAGACTGTGCAAAGCTGTCATCAAAGCAAAGGGTGGCAACTTTGAAGAATCTCAAATATAAAATATATTTTGATTTGTTTAACACTTGTTTTGGTTACTACATGATTCCATTTGTGTTTTTTAATAGTTTTAATGTCTTCACTAGTGTTCTACAATGTAGATAATAGTAAAACATAAAGCAAAACCCTGGAATGAGTAGGTGTATCCAAACTTTTATCTGGTATATTATATATACATAATAAACGTGTACATCAAATTTATAAAACCAAGGTCAGGATGATCTCACATCCCCACTCTCTGATCCACACACTCATCAGACATATCAGAGATTAAGACAGCTGAACACAATATGAACAACATATTCACAATAAATCCAGGCTCCTGAGTGGCACAGCGGTCTAAAACACTGCATCTCAGTGCAAGAGGTGTCACTGCAATACCTGGTTCGAATCCAGGCTGCATCACATCCGGCTGTGATTTGGAGGGCGGTACACAATTGGTCCAGCGTCGGCCGGGGTTGGCAGTCATTGTAAATAAGAATTTGTTCTTAACTGACTTGCCTCGTTAAATAAAGATTAAGTAAAATAAATAAAAATAAAAGAATGTCCATTGTCTTTATGGGTTCCTTAAAGGGAACCCTCTTTGATAATATATATGAATATGCATGTTTTTCTTCTTCTTGATTAACTGTAGTGAGAGAATAGTGGACTTGAGATTCATCTGGGATCATAATAGTGGTCAGTCCCTCAGCTCATGTCTTTGAGTAGTTGATGGATCCTGAAATGTATCTAGGTTTTGGTTCTGATTTTGATTCTGATGTGAGGGTGTGTATATGTGAACCATCAATGATGATATGTTGATGCTAGTCATTGTTTAGGCCTTATTCTGATCTAATAATGTGTGAAACAGATGACATTCTTTCACATGCTCACACTCTGTACAGTATAGATCAAACACATCTTTTTCTCATCATCATAGACTAATCATTTCTAAATTTGCCCCAGTTTTAGCAGAAAATATATGTATTATAGTATATTAATGAGAAGCATTTGTTACACAGTTGCATTAATATCAAATGCATACATTTTATATGCATCTTTCTTATTGTAAATTATTATTTATTCTATTGTGTTGAATTGTATTATATTCTTAACTAAATGCACTGGTACATTCCTCTGTGTTGCTTGTCTCTCTCCTAGCTGCAGTAAGGCAGTCACTGTGCTGGCCAGGCTTGTAGTAGAAAGAAAAGGTGACCGGTTCTTTGTGTCTGTAGCGATGTTGTGTGAGTGGCCCTGAGGCCATTTTACCGGACCACACAGCAGGGCAGCAGGTTTAAACATGAGACATTCATCATGCTCTTTGTCTCCGCCATGCAAAACACTGCCGCTGTGATGCGCCCGACGCCATGGCAGCCAGCTCAAGAGGTCAACATTGAGCACCTCACACACATGGGGTCGCACACACCGCACATGCACACACACACACACACACACACACACACACGTACTCACACACAACCCTCCTCCCGTCCAGTGCCAAGGACAGATCTATTTCACAGTGGCTGACCAGCAGCTTTCCATGTGATGTAGGAAGAGGGACAGAGACAGTCCCAAATGGCACCCTATTCCTTTTATAGTGCACTACGTTTGACCAGGGCCCATAGGGACTAGGGTGCCATTTGGGACACAAGCGGAGAGACCCTGTGCTTTGTCAACATCAGGCCGGCCAGGGAACAGTCCATTAAAAGGTGAGGGGATCTGACATGTGAGATATTTCTCCCTCCCTCTTAGATCTGGGCCGTGGTGTGGTGACAGTCACCGTTTGTTATGTTTATGACGCGAGCGCTGCAGCCTTAGATAACACTGCCCTCATCTTCAAGCTTCACCTCCTCTTTATGCCCCCCGCCTCTGTCCGCCTTCAGCACGGCAGCCCCCTTACTTCTCTATGCTTTTTAAACATACTGGAAGAACTAAATGTGGGGGAGCAATCACGATAACTTTCTGTGCGTTCTTACCTTCTACGTACTTGCACTGTGAGATGAGGACGTTTCAGTAGAAACTGTTAACAAAACTGGTACACTGACGTCGTTATCACTGTATAGATTTTAGTATGGTTTACAATCATTGTCATAATACTATAATATTATCATTACATGTTGCTGATAAAGTTCATTATCCCTTTGAATGAATCACCATATATTTGTATCAGTTATATTTAGGTGTGGTTTGATGAACCGTGGAGCAGGGATGTCTGTTTGTGTTAGCCCCTACATGGCCCTACTTGGTGGGATGTAGCTAGGAAGTCTGACAGCCCCCTGTCTGCTGCAGAGAGAGCCTCCACACACACACACACACACACACACACACACACACACACACACACACCTGTATAGGAGCCCCAGAGCCCAGGTGCCACTAGTAATTACTGCAGTCTGGAGCTCTAGGGAGGGGCCAGAGCTGGCAGGTCAGTGCCCAGGGGGAGAGGGGTGGAGAGTGGGGATACTGCTCCGGGAAAAGCCCCTGTCTGGGGGAAGGCTGTGTGGCGGAGTCAGCCTTGGACAAGACGAAAAGAGAGGAGACGAGGGAAGAAGAGGGTGGAGGGAGGTAGATGGTGGGAGGAAAGAGAGCGACACAGAAAGAAAGAAAGAAAGAAATATAGAAAAAGAGAAATAAAGAAAGAAAGAGAAAGAAAGAAAGAAAGAAAGAAAGAATGAAAAAAGAAAAGATTTGGAAACATAATAGCGGAAGATAGAGGAGAGTGAGCAATGAAGGAGGAGAGGGCAAGCAAACTAGCGACTAAAAACAAGAGGGTAGGACAGGGAGAAAAAAGACGGGGAGACTGTGGTGTGTCTTGGAGCAGGCCAGGGTGACACAGAGTGGAGTAGTGACAGGTCTGGAGGCCTAGGGAGCAGAGTCACCACTAGAGACCTTAGGATCCTCCTCTGCTGTCAGCTCTGGTTTTAGCTGTCTGCCAGGCTGGCAGTCGGAGATTCAAAGTACTCTTCCCGACGTCACCTCTAGTACGGAGCAGAGCGCTGTTTCAAAATGACTCTCACAATCAGAGTACAAGACACTTCTAATAACATTGTGGATTTGATCTCCCAAAGAGAGGCCTCAGACTAAAGTTTGTCCCCGCAACATACCTAAAATGGACAAATAACTGAGATGTTAAAGTGCCTAATAATAAATACCTAAAGAGTTTGAATGGAGCATTACTGCATAATGGCTTACTGTAGTTAATAACGAATCAAGGCTGAGTTGTGATTAAAACCTGTCAAACATAATGTGTGTGATGGTCTAACAACAACATTTCATTATCTGACGATATCATGTTCTCAGAGATGGTTTATTTGATAGACCTTAGTGCAGTAGGCTTAAAACATGTACAGTACCAGTCAAAAGTTTGGACACACCTACTCATTCCAGGGTTTTTCTTTATTTTACTTTTTTTTTTGCATAGTAGAATAATAGTGAAGACATCAAAACTATGAAATAACACATGGAATCATGTAGTAACCAAAAGAGTGATAAACAAATAATATATGTTATATTTGAGATTCTTCAAAGTAGCCACCCCTTTGCCTTGATGGCAGCTTTGCACACTCTTGACTTTCTCTCAGCCAACAACAAGCCCTTATGATGCTACCCATGTAATATATATATTTCTGTACTGCACTCTACAGTTGAAATACACTGTTTTACTTCCGAGTGATAGTTACAATGATCTACATATTTAGGCTAATATATTTCTCAGGCATCAGCCACTGCTCTTTAATGGATCAGACTGTTTGATGTGGTCCATCCTTCACAAGTGACAGGCCTAAATGAAAGGGATCCCAGTGTATAGACTGCTAAGTAAACAGAGAATAAACAAAGAGAAATGCCATGAGCCATGAAGCCTAGCTCAATGCTTTCATTCTGGGACTGCTTCCAGCTGCTTAGTATGTATGTATTTTAAATGGTACACAACTGCTATTAAAACCCCTGGAGGAAAGCAAGGCTTCAAAGCCTTCAAACCCCCTCACTTACTCAGACACACATGCTCACACACACACACATACACACACACACTGACGACACCCATGGGAATTCTCACGCTTGCTGTACAGTTCACTTTTTTACACGATGGGGCGATCTGTAGATATACAGTTCTCAATAAACACGTGCACGCTCACAAACACACACACACACTCCCTCACCACCAATACGGGGGGGAAACGGGAACGCATCCAAACTAAGAGTAAAGTGTTTTACAGTCGAAGCACAACAAATACACAAACATCTGGAAGCGTTCAGAGCAGAGCAGCAGAACCATTAGGGGGAGAGTTGGGTTTTGCCAAAATGGGGAAATGATGAGGAATGGGCTGTCAGGCCGTGCTGGAGAGACAGGGGAGAGGCCTGATGACAGAGCTCTGGATGAGAAGTACTGAGTGGGAGGGGGAGGGAGGAAGGGGGAAGGACAGAAAGAGAGAGAAAGATGGGTAAGATAGAGGGAGGTAAGGGGGTGGAAAGGGAGAGGTGGGAGAGGGAAGAGAAAGATGGAAATAGGGGACATAGAGAGAAAGGGGGAGGGATAAGTACTGTATATTCCAGCTCAGAAAGTCCTAGAGAGGTATACACCGGCTGGTAGGTATCCCTCCCTCCTTCCCTCGACCCCTCTCCCTCCATTATCAGACAGCTGGATGGGATGACTAATACACTGGCTGGTAGCTATCCCTCCCTCCTTCCCTCCACCCCTCTCTCCCTCCATTATCAGACAGCTGGATGGGATGACTAATACACCGGCTGGTAGCTATCCCTCCTTTCCTCCACCCCTCTCTCCCTCCATTATCAGACAGCTGGATGGGATGACTAATACACCGGCTGGTAGCTATCCTCCCTCCTTCCCTCCACCCCTCTCTCCCTCCATTATCAGACATCTGGATGGGATGACTAATACACCGGCTGGTAGCTATCCCTCCTTCCCTCCACCCCTCTCTCCCTCCATTATCAGACAGCTGGATGGGATGACTAATACACCGGCTGGTAGCTATCCCTCCCTCCTTCCCTCCACCCCTCTCTCCATCCATTATCAGACAGCTGGATGGGATGACTAATGCTTGATAAACTGATATTGTTAAGGATGGATTAGTCATTATGAAGAGGGGCCCTGGGACATTATCACTGTTTTTGCAATTTTTGTTGTTAGAGCTTATGGAACGAGACTATGATTTAGATAAAAGACCAACTCCATCTTTGCTTCTCAAGCAAAGGATGATGACAGCATTACTAACATTGTTAAAATACAGGCATTAGTTTGAGTGTGAATAGGCTGTCATGAAGTCAGTCTATTTACCACAAAATTAACTTTCAAATTAGCTCACTAATGATTAATCCTATGTTATTTAGACTGTGTGGTAAAGTCCTTGATACAACATGTTTGTCTCTATCATCGCCTTGTCTCAAAATAAATAAATGGCTAACTTTCTATTTGATGTTTGTTTCACAACCTTTTAAGCAAATCTACCTAAAAAAACACACCTGTCCCTCAGTTGATAATATTCCCTTTATCTTTGGCATAGCCTTGAGTATGGAAATGTTTGCCATAAACCTCCAGTGAGGGAAGGCAGAACACTCCTGCCAGGCCCTATTAAAGGTTCTGTACGTGCTCTCAGAGACATTTACCTGCGTCTCATAATGATTGTAGCAGGACCGCTTCTCCCCTGATAAACATCATTCTTAAACTTAAAGACCAATGCTGGCCGCCACCGGTACAGAACCAAATCTGTTGTTCAAATGGGAAATATGGATAAAAGCATAGAGAGTTTAACTCTTCCAAGTCCACTTGCATTCCACAAGAAGTGGAGGAAGTTTGTAGATGACCTATGCTCCTCCAGGAGGAACAGTGTTGAAGTCAAGTCAATCCCCTGTGTATGTCTATTACAAGGTGTACACGTGCTGTAGGTTTACAGTAAAATGAATACCACACACTGGAACAGACGGGTGATTCCACGCCAGTGGGAGCGGAAAATATATCCGATTGTTCTTGCAATTCTAACTTAGAAACTTCATTAGTACAAGTTTGACATGCTTTTACATTTCTATCACAAACCCTTTTTAGAGCCATACAAGCCTCCTTCCTGTAAGACCTTATGATCCACGAACTATACATGATACAGACACCTTGTTGTCATTCTACTCCTTATGTATCATATGGAGTATGTCTAGAAATGAGCTTAATCAAAAAGGCTAATTTTGAGATATTTATATTAATATTTTTTATGTTGAATAAATGTATGTGTATTTCAGAATCTAGACATACTCCATATGATAGAGCCCACTATAAGGAGTATAATGACAACAAGGGGTTGTCTGTATCATGTACGGTTCACAAATCATAAAGGGCTTAAAATGGCCACTTTCATCATGATTTTCTCGTAAATGGTTTGTGATACTAATGTAAAAAGCATGTCAAACATCCTTTCCCCCAATGAAGTTTCTATGTGAGAATGGCCAGAACAATCGGAGATACCAAAAATATTTCCCTCTGTCGGTTGCGTGGAACTCTCCAACTCTCCAAGTTAAATATTTCTTGAGCACATGCCAATTCAGGGTAGTTCTACTTTTTGTCTTGTGTCTATTATAACCAAGTAGCTGATAAATGAAACCATGTGGATTTCGTCCTATGGAGCTCCAAGATCCTACAAACGAAACACTACACAGAATTCTGTGTAACTGGATAATGCATATGAAGAATGACAAGTGAACTATGTTGACTACGGTTGCTTCTATGGGTTACGCACTCTGAGACACACTGACAATATGAAGACATATGGCTTTAATCCCCAGATATGAGTTCACAAGTAATTGTCACCGGAACAAGTTTTATATTCTTGGAGGTGTTTGCCAGTTTGTGCGGCTGAAGAGGTGCTAAGGATCAGTTTTATAATGAATTAGTCTTTTGTTACCATTAAATATATGGATATAAAATGTGCCAATAACTCACAACACAGGGATGTAATGAGCTCTCATAAAGAAAGAGATTGCCATCATGCTTGCTTATATCCCACGTGCATATTTCAACCTCCGGGCTACACTTAGATTGGATCTCTAAAATATATAATGGACGAATAGGGAGGATTCCTTTTCCCAACAATATATTGTGTAGTAATCATGTTCGCTTTGTGATGCCGTGTACCCCCATATGCTTTTGGTTTCCAAAACTAGTTCATGTAGGTTAATATGTTTTAATGATCTGGAGTCGGCTTGTAGGATCATTTCTTTAGGTCAACAACTGGTAAACATGTTCTCAGATCAAGGTAATAGGTCATGGGTCTGTTCTTCTGCGGTGAGAATCATGTTGGTATAACTATTACATTTAGGTTTGTTTTTCATTCAGTTTGAAGACATTGTCTCCTTTCTATTTTGAATTGAACATACATCTTTTACTTGAAAATACGTTACATTAGGTCCTACAAGTGTTCTGTGTCTTACAGCCTCAGGCACACAGCGAGCAGCTGCCAGCCATGAATATCTGCTCTTCCTCTGTGATGCGCGGCTCCGTTGCCTTTATCAGAGGGAGATGATGTGATGTTATTCTTCCCAGGAGTGGATTGGCTCTGCAACATGAATAGCCATTAGTGCAGGGCTATGGAGATGGATGAGATGAGGGAAAGCGAGGGAGAGCGAAGGGGAACCGGGCCCTGAAATCCCTCACCGCATGTCCAAAACACACCATACTCCTCTGTCCTCTCCTCTTCTCGCTGGGAGAAATGATGATGAGAGCTCATTTTTGGAGGCAGGCCCTGAATATCCCTGTTATTATTATAGAGAACTGGAACACACTGCGGTTGCGTCCCAAATGGCACCCTAGTCCCTATGTAGTGCGTTACTTTTGACCAGGAACCAAATGGCTCCGGTCAAAAGTAGTGCACGATATACAGTGCCTTCAGAAAGTATTTACACCCCCTGCCTTTTTCCACATTTTGTTGTGTTACAGCTTGAATTTTATTGCAAATACGAGTAGAAAATGTTTCTAAACACTTGTACATTCATGTGGATGCTACCATGATTACAGATAATCCTGAATGAATGGTGAATAATGATGAGTGAGAAAGTTACAGACGCACAAATATCATACCCCCAAGACATGCAAACCTCTCACCATTACAATAACAGGGGAAGGTAGCATTTTTTTTGGGGGGGGGGGGGGGGGGGGGGGGCGTACTGTAGGACTTTTTGTTCCCTAAATCCTAGAGGAAAACCTGCTTTAGTCTGCTTTCCACCAGACACGGGGAGATGAATTCACCTTTCAGCAGGACAATAACCTAAAACACAAGGCCAAATCTATACTGGAGTTGCTTACCAAAAAGTCAGTTAATGTTCTTGAGTGGCCTAGTTACAGTTTTGGCTTAAATCTGCTTGAAAATCTATGGCAAGACTTGAAAATTGTTGTCTTGCAATGATCAACACCCAATTTGGCAGAGCTTGAAGAATTTTGAAAAGAATGGGCAAATGTTGCACAATCCAGCTGTGGAAAGCTCTTAAGAGACTTACCCAGAAAGACTCACAGCTGTAATCACTACCAAATGTGACTCTGACATGTATTGACTGAGGGGGTTGAATACTTACAGTGCCGGGAAAAAGTATTTGCGCCCTTTCAGATTTGTTCTATTTTCGCATATTTTTGTTACTTAATGTTATTAGATCTTCAATCAAAACCTAATATTAGACAAAGGGAAATGTTAGAATGTTTCTTCCACTTTGAGATTACAGAGTATTTTGTGTAGATCGTTCACAAAAAAAAATGACACTTAAATCCATTTTAATCCCACTTTGTAACATAACAAAAGGTGGAAAAAGTCAATGGGTGTGAATCCATTCTGAAGGCACTATAGGGAATAGGGTGCCATTTGGGACACATCCTGGAAGTCACAGGCCGTTCTTTCGCTCTGTTAGACAGAAGGCTGGGGCTCGGCTAGATTAAAACCTTCTTAACTTCACTGACAGTTTCAACTGCTGAACTCTGCTCTAAACTGCTTTGAGAATACTGCTTTCTACCAAGTGTCATTTTCTTGCTGTTTGCAGATGGTACTCTCCTCTCTCTCTCATTGTGAATAATTCTGTTTGTGCTCGGTTCGGGGGAAATGTCAGTGACACTATTGTTTTTACCTTGCTGTTTGATGTAGTCGAAGGAGTCTCTTGAGGAGCTGAGTTCTGAAAACTGATGTTGAAAGTGTACAGGTAGAACTTCAAGTGGAAAGATGACACCGTCAAGTTTTGTGTCAAGATTTTTTGGGATTTCGTTTAAAAAATATTTAATTTAGAAGATATTTGTTTATTTTTTTTCACTTTGTGAATAATAAAAAGTTAATGTTTTTCCTTTTTGATATTTCATCTTAATAAGACGTGTTTAAGTCAAGTGGAAGATGTGCTGAATTTGTTTTGACTAAAATACTATAACAGTTTGTGGATGGTGCCACTTAAGTTTAGAGATCAAATGAAATGTTTGATTCAAGAAACTGTTATTATTTCAACCAAGTACACCAACAAAAAATCTGAGTCCTACTGATCTCCGTATGCATCTGGTGCGATAAGATAATGATCTGTACTGTATGTACAATGTTCTTTACCATTCATTGTACAGATAGATCACCACTCCCAACAGCAGTACATGGACTTCAAGGGACATTTCAGAATGTTTCAGCTTGTTTGGCTTGTTTCAGCTTCTATGTTTGGTAGTAAAACAGATAGAGGAAGATATGTGTTTCCAATGACATCATCGGTGTGCATTGTGTGATTTTTAACCAATTATGAGTTGGTTTTGCCTACTAATTGACTACTAATTGGTTGACGATGTCATTGGAAACACTTATCTTCCTCAATCTTTTTTTACTACAAAACACAAAACATAGAAACAAGCTGGAGATTATGAAAATGAAGTAGAACATTTTAGAAATGTTCCTTTAATACTCTCAGCAGTGTTGGGACACCAATCCTCCTAAATCTTTATCTGCTGTGACCATTACAGACAGGACAATGTTATTTACACAAGTACAACACTCATAAGTGTGAACCAATACCGGGGCGTCTACTGAGAAGCTGTCAGGAAGATAGACAGACAAGGACGTGAGTTCTTGCCAACCTAGGCCCAGGCCCGGCCCATTCTGCAATAACATCCCTCTGGTACTTCTGGATCTGGTCCAATTCCCAGTATCACTGGTCAGTTTCAGTGACAGCGAATTGACAAAGCATATATCAGCCCGAATGGATAGGCCACATTGCTGTTAGAAACCAGCTCTGAAAGCAGATTGCTTACGCAAGTCAAACTATTATTCATGTTCCACTGTGATTTGTGACTGTGACCGGGGACATTTGAGATGTGGTCTAGTGTTTCCCAGCATTACTTTTAGTCCCTGCCAGAAGTTAGCTAGCGCAGGTCTGCGGCGGTTTTCTCTCCCTGGTTTGGAAACACAGGAGTCCATCAAGGTAATTTATGACAGTGGAGGCTAGCCAGATGGTTTGGATATTTTTACATCAGGATCGATGGAGGGTCCTCCAGTTTCTCCTGTGTGAAACGGATGGCTCAGTGTGTAGTGTGAACCGCTGTAAGGGCCTTTTTACCCATCATGAAGAAGATGAAGAGCTTCTAATGTGTTAGCAGATGCTAGGTCACTTGTCACACTGGAGGGAGAGAGGGATCAGAGACCAGTGAACTCTACTGGCATTATTAATGCCATCATGCAGCTAGGTCATTGGCAATTCATCTTTATGTAGAGTTGTTTATCACATAAAACATTCTAAGTGAACAGCCATGAGTTTGTGAGTTTGAAATGTTTAACTCTAATTTTATTTTTGTAGCCTGATTTTGTTTGAATGAACTGTGAATTCATTCAGAGTTACCTTCTATAATTCTAGATTAATGTAGTACTACTTGTCAATCACGCTCACTAAACGCAAGATGAAAATATGTCTTAAATCTAATCAGGTTAGCATGTCTTTTTTAATGCAATCGGCTCCCTCTCAGTTAATCATAATTTGGTGGTTTCTCTTACCCCAATGGATAAAGGACATCACCATGCATTTTTGTCATGCTCACTCATAAAAGTCATGAGGCATGCCATATAACAATCAGAGCTTTGAGAGAGGGAGGGAGCGTTGTTAATCTAGTAGCTACACAGCTACTGTACATGAAATAATGATTATAGAGGCTTGTTGTTAAGAGCAGGAGTACATTTATAAGTGACACATCAGCCACAACACCTTCATTTAAAGACAGAATAGACACACACACACACACGCAGGAACACACACACACTCACTGCCATTCCCAGCTCAGTCTCAGTGCTCCAGAGCTAATGTGGTGGAAGGAGCTTGACTCATCTGTCAATTACAGCGAGCTCCATTGGGCCGTTGTCTAAACAGTTTTTCTCTCTGGCTGGTGAATCCAGTGATTTATTGTCAACTGGCTCGGCTTCAATATACAATCAGCAGACACTAAGCTGTGATGTCTGAACACAAACTATGGTGGGAGTATCAGCATAGCTCACATTAACTGCCATGTGGATTATTCATTGCATCAGGGGCGACGTGAAACGCTCGTTGGGACCCGTTGCCTTGGAAAGAGAGGTGGTCCATCATCTAAAAATGCTAAATATCTTTGCCTCTATTTGTGCTTGGCTCCCCTACTTAACAAATCAAAGGGATGTCCTATTTGTGCTTGGCTCCCCTACTTAACAAATCAAATGGGTGTCCTATTTGTGCTTGGCTCCCCTACTTAACAAATCAAAGGGGTGTTCTATTTGTGCTTGGCTCCCCTACTTAACAAATCAAAGGGATGTCCTATTTGTGCTTGGCTCCCCTACTTAACAAATCAAAGGGGTGTCCTATTTGTGCTTGGCTCCCATACTTAACAAATCAAAGGGGTGTCCTATTTGTGCTTGGCTCCCCTACTTAACAAATCAAAGGGGTGTCCTATTTGTGCTTGGCTCCCATACTTAACAAATCAAAGGGGTGTCCTATTTGACTAACCAAGCACTCGTGCCCAATGTCACTGTTTAAGGGCGTGGGCCTGGTCAAATGAAGTACTTGAGGTCAACTGGTTATGGGTTATGAGGATCAGAGCCTATTTCATTGAAAGGACGTTGGCATTTTATTATATGTCTTGGAGTAGAATAGGTAACTTGAGGTACAGGATGAAGTAGCAAGTATTTTATAGTGCTCACCAATATCAACATTCCTGCTTCACCACAACGAAGAGAGAGCGAGGCCAGTTGAACGGTACAACCTTTTAATCTGTCACAATGATTCGCTGACGAAATGGGTAGAAACGAAAGGAACAGGTTTCACTGTCACTTTAATATGAGCAGACACGTTATTTTACTGTCATATTTTGATTGGTAGATTGTTTCTGACACGTTGTGTAACTGCGAGAGGATTGGGTTGACGTCTGAGTCATTTAGGTCAGATTATTGAATTTATTCCAGATTGCTGGGATTTCTAATGACTGCTTTTCCAATTTACCCCTTTACCTAAGGGTACAATGCCTTTTCAAAACCTAACTTTCTGATTGACCTTGATTATAGATTAACTGGTAGATGATATCTGCATTTAAAGGAGCATTTCACCACTTTTTAACCTCATATTCATTATCTACAGCTGTAAAAACGGCCAAATTTTAAGATGGCTCAGAAATCACTGTGTGGGGATTTAAGCTACCAGCAATGTTAACCAGTAACTGCTAAAACAAATACTGAATGAAAGTCAGGAAAATAATAATGACTTTAGGGGTGTTAGGGACTTAAGTATGAAATGATATGAGTACTTCTGAAGGCCTGGATACTTTTCACAGGGGGTTGCCTCCTGAGAAAGGCCAAAAAACCTATCTCCACTTGACACCATTAAACCAGTGCTAACTTGCAAACCCCATGAGCTACAGGATCAATTGTACCTCCTCTAGCTTCTCTGATCTAGCATTTAGGCATCGTCTGAGGGCGCCAGGGGAAACCCTGATTCAGGGGTAATCGGATGGGGGTGGAAAGAGGAAAATGGCATGAAATTAGATGAATTGGAGTGAACACATGTAGCATGTCTCGCGGTGTGGTGGTCTTTTGTTCACGCAGTGTGACTCTGAGATGGAGATGACTTCGGGATATGACTTTGGGCTGGGCTGGCCTAGCATGTGTTTTTAATGCGTTTTGGCACTTATATCGACTCTTTAAAAAATATGATCACCAATTTATTTTTCATTTAGACTTACACTAGAACATAGTGTAGATTAACATTTTTAAAAGTCCTAGATTTACACTAGGTATAGGATTTAAAAAAATACTATTTACTTTAAGGGTGTTTTTAGAAGACATCCTCCACAGAAGAAAATTGTATTTTATATTTTTGTTTTCGGAGAGCGCTATGAAGTACGTTGGTACTGTAGCAGGCAGGCTCTAGATCCTAATGGTGGGTCTGAGCAGAGAGGAAAGAAGGATATGAAGATAACCTTGAGAGAGATAACAGAACCTTGGGCCTTTCCTTTAGTGCCTCATACTATTGCTAACCCACTATGACATCTTGGCCCAGGAACCTCTCAAGCCACTGATATACAAACAACAGCTGATATCCACTAAACTTTAAGCAGTGCTTAGAGGCAACGCCCTAGTGTTTGTTTGAATCTAATTTTAGATGTTTTTCTCTCAGATACAGCAGGTCATCAATTGTGTTGTTCTACAGTTGTCTTTTGTTGTTACTATTAGCCGTTTTGGCTAAGCAGTTTCAAAGCCCCCACAGGGTACAAATGAACCGATCAAAGGTATTAGCGTTGTGATGTGCGCTCGATAATATTTAACTTCATTAATTCCCATACCCTGAGCTGACATCCAGCTCCTATTAAGGTATGAAATCTCATCCTCCTCAACCCTTCCATCCTCTCCATACCTCAGCTGGTGCTTGCTGGTGCAGCCAAGCAGATAATACCCTGTGAGCTCTGAAACATGTACCATTATAATTAGCTTTGTCAGGTCCTAGCCCTGCAACCTTCATGCAGATAATATGATAATATGTCTTCATAACCACCTGACCTTACATGCTCAATATTTCTCCTCTTATGAAGATTACATGTCAATAAAGTAATTGAGTCCCGGGGTGTGTGGCAAGTGAAGATTTAGGTTATTGGACTTTTGGTGGGCAGTGATGAACGAGAGTTATTATTCTACCTGTCAGAGGATGTGCAGGGAGCTGAGGACAGTCCGAGGATGTCAGGGGTAGGGAGAGAGGGAGGGGGAGATAATGAGAGGGGGTGAGACGCAGGAGAGAGTGAGGTAAGACAGAATTTAAGAGATAGAAAGAGGGAGAGAGGGGAGTGAGGCAGAAGAGGAGAGAAGGAGGAGTCATTCTTCACAGGGAGGGACACATAGACAGTTAATCATCCATCCCTTTATCCCTCCATCCCTCTCCTCCCTGCATACGGAGGAGGGATGTGTCATGTTAATCAAGAGGAGTAGGGTTACAGTCAAGTTATCTGGCTTACGGGAGGCCAGGGGGAGGAGATCCACACTACCATCACAACCCTATTATTCCATCTCCTTCCACAGCCATTGGCTGGAGCGGCATCATCTGTTTTCATTCTGTAGGATCCCTGTCATAGTGTGGTTTCCTTTCAATTCCAGACAGCATGCAACATCACTTTGTTTCTACTTAAAGTATATTACCTAGCTTCTGCCACCTAGAAACAAGCGCAACAGCTTTTGTGAAAGGTTTTCAGCAAATTATTTCTAGTTCAATTAACATTTCTGCTCTATAAACACATAATATGTTTATTATAGTAATATTTTGCCCTTGAATAAGTCATCAAATGTAATGTGCTCATACAAAATATAACAACATAGACACAATGTGCTAAATAGCATACAGCTGTAAGTGCATAATCCATCCCTACCACCATGGTCAAACATGAATACAAGGGACAGAATAAATGAGAGGTGAAAATGAGAGAGTGGTCAGCGTGATGCCTGACAAAGAGAGTTACTCACCAGTTAAACTGACACAAGAGAAAGGGGGGAGAAAAAGAGAGACGGAGAAATATATTTTACCGTGTCCTTTTGTATTAGGCCTGGAGATTGATCTCTTCCAGTCAGATGAAGGCCTGATGTGAGTGATCCAAGCCCTCCATCATTGTGACACGCTGCTCTCGGCTAACACTCACCCATGTTGATGGGCACACCCTGCGCCACGAGGGCCCTGGCTGGCCAACCTCAACCTACCTTTTCCTCTCTCTCTCTCTTTCTTCCTCATCCCTTATTTTATCCCCCTCTCCCCTGTTTTCTGTGCCAACTTTCCCTCTCTCTACCTCTCTCTTTCTTCCTCATCCCTTGTTCTTTTATTTTCAGTCCCCTCCATCCTCCTTTATCCCCCTCTCCCCTGCTTTCTGTCACCATGTCATGTCGGATCAGTGTTTGGCGAGCCAGCCAGGATGTAACGGGAGCCCCAGGTAGAGAGCTGCCTACCAGGCATCATGATCACAGCTGAAATGAGGATAATAAGGATAGGGTCCCAGGGTGGTAGCCGTGGCAACAGTGGCACAGACAGGCCAGTCACTTAGCAGCACCAGGAAGTGGAGTAATAAGTGTTGTGGTGGGTGTCTGGAGGGCCAGGGGAAAGTATGAAGAGAAGGAGCTGACTGACGCATGGCCCCTTACGTCCCCATCGGTGAGGCAGGTGTTGCCAGTCGGGGTTCCAGGGCTCGATGTGTCCGAAGGGGACTGTTGTTTCCAGCGCCTGCCACACGTCAGATTACTATTGATATGTGTCACTGTGGAGGCTCAGGACAGCAGCGGTCAACTGGTAATTCATGTCTGGCCAGCAGAGAGAGAGATGTGGTTGTAGGAGGAACTGAACCGGCTGACAGATAGGGGTATGAGAGGGAGGTCAGGGCTTTGAAAGATGGTTCACTGATCACATATGATGTTAATTCAAAGTGTTTATTGAAATTTGAGTAGTTTTGTATTTTTAAGTTGTCGATTGACCCAAGTGGTATTTTTTTTTAAAGGTTTTAAGCTTACATTTCAATTGCATGAAAGCCAGTAAGGGCAGGGTGAAAAACAGATAATTTTCTTTAAAAAAATGTTTAATTGGCTAAATATTTTAACAGTGCACCAGGAGTACATGCTACTTTGATTCCTGTAATGCAGAGACTGTTAATGGAGTACTTTTCTAATCCAAAATTATACTTTTTTAAATTGTTTGGTATCTCAGCTGGTTAGCTAGCTCTCAGTTTCATTGACCACCAAACCTTGCTAATGCTAGCTAGCCAGATAGCCACTTAATATAACTTGTTTTTTCAAAATATGTTAGCTAGCTAAGTTCGCCATGTTATGAATACAACTCCTATCTGCTGTCGACATCAGGATACGATTCGAGGGCATTTAGCAACAAAAATGCTTAGTAGCTTTAACTGCATGCTAACAGTGAATTCAGAGTGGCTAGCCACACCACAAGCATAATTTTACCAGGTTCCTGTGAAGCAATTGTAATGACAGTCCACGACAACATACCCAAGAGTTTCCTGATTAGCAAGGGGTAGTCTGTGTTTAATTTAACCAAGAGGGGCGGGGCTGGGCTTAGCGAAGGGTCAATTGGTCACCCTTTTTGTGAACAGCACCTGTGGCGTTTGCTCTTTTGGCCATGTTTGGCAGCCATCTTTGATTTGATGGAAATGCTGAATGACAGGTGGTGCCATTTTGCCCATTAATGCATGAAGTCCATCATACAGTCCTCATCATTCAGTTTAGAATTAACCTGACATATAGTAGCTGCCCTTGTTTCAGTATACAAAAGGTCACATTTGTTGGTTATATGTCTAACAATAATCTTGTTTACTTCAATTATACAGTTTTTGCTTCCTGCTGGAAGCCTCTTAGTTGTCACTATTGGGCCATGCTAGAATGGACAGACACACTGTGCTTTCTAATCACAAATGCTATTAACTAACCCCTACAACTCACCTTAAATATCACATAACCTTACCCCTAACTTTAACACGGAATTAAGAACAAATAGCCCATATACAGTACTTGCCCATTACTTTTGGCGATATTGCAAAAGAAAAATTCAGCATGGCCTTCTAGCGCGTATTACCCTCTCCTCTTAGAAGAGTTTATGTGGTAATTATTGACCTAACAATGAGCTTCATTACCCACTCTCTTTCATGCTGTTTTGCCTGATAATTGTTATTTAATGTGTTCAGATACATTAATTCGTCCAATCATCCCCTCCTCCAATGTCAAAGCGATGAGGAGTAAAGTCATCACTCTCTGGTGATTAATATACGGCTCTTTTGTTATTGAATCCTGTTCTGGTGATTAAACTGGAAGTGAGTGACTCGCCGACCGACCGACCGACCGTTCTTATTAACGGGGCGATTAGCAAAAGCAGCCAAATTGCTAATTGCAGTTTTCAAATGTTGTTGGTTACAGAGGTTTGATCCACTTTATCTGTTTCTTTTTTTACATTTGAAGTAGAAATGTGGGGTGTAATGAAGAATTCTATCAATCAGTGTCAAACACACCACCACCCTAACCATGTTGCATCTGGTGATAAGTAGTCATTTTACCATGACAACATTAGTGCCTATTACTAGGACTCTCCTCACTGTTTTCATGTGCTTTCAAGAATAGAAATAACCTTACCTTTTCAATAACTATTACGGTAATAGCCAGAGGTGTCATGCCCGTGAGAAATTCCATAATTTGGTGTTTTGTTGATGGTGTTTGAAAACGCTGTCTCAGGTGCCGCTCCAGAATCTCCCATAAGGGTTCAATTGGGTTGAGATCTGGTGACTGAGACTGCCATGGCATATGGCTTTCATCGTTTTCATGCTCATCAAAACATTCAGCGTCCACTCGTGCCCTGTGGATGGGGGCATTGTCCTCCTATGGGTTCATAGCCATTGTGGTCAAAATAATGGCCTGCCCAGCATTTTTGTACATAACCCTAAGCATGATGGGGTGTTACTTGTTTAATTAACTCAGGAACATGTGTGGAAGAACCTACTTTCAATATACTTTGTATCCACCCTTTGCCTTGATGACAGCTTTGCACACTCTTGGCATTCTCTCAACCACCTTCATGACGTATTCACCTGGAATGCATTTCAATTAACAGGTGTGCCTTGTTAAATGTTAATTTGTGGAATTTATTTCCTTAATGCGTTTGAGCAAATCAGTTGTGTTGTGACAAGGTAGGGTTGGTGTAAAGCAGATAGCCCTATTTGATAAAAGACAAAGTCCAGCTCAAATAAGCAAAGTCCATCATTACTTTAAGACATGAAGGTCAGTCAATCTGGAAAATTTCAGTGCAGTCGCAAAAATCATCAAGCGCTATGAAGAAACTGGCTCTCATGAGGACCGCCACAGGAAAGGAAGACCCAGAGTTACCTCTGCTGCAGAGCAGAAGTTCATTAGAGTTACCAGCCTCAGAAATTGCAGCCCAAATAAATGCTTCACAGAGGAACAGACACATCTCAACATCAACTGTTCAGAAAATAAGCCGTGAATCAGGCCTTCATGGTCGAACTGCTGCAAAGACACCACTAATAAAGGACATCAATAAGGAGAAGAGACTTGCTTGGGCCAAGAAACACGAGCAATGGACATTAGACCAGTGGAAATCTGTCCTTTGGTCTGATGAGTCCAAATGTGAGCTTTTTAGTTCCAACCGCCGTGTCTTTGTGAGAGTAGGTGAACGGATAATCTCTGCATGTGTGGTTCCCACCGTGAAGCAAGGAGAAGGAAGTGTGATGGTGTGGCGGTGCTTTGCTGGTGACACTGTCTGTGATTTATTCCCGAATTCAATGCACACCAGCATGGCTACCACAGCATTCGGCATCTGGTTTGCGCTTAGTGGGACTATCATTTGTTTTTCAACAGGACAATGACCCCAACACACCTCCAGGCTATGCAAGGGCTATTTGACCAAGAAGGAGAGTGATGGAGTGCTGCATCAGATGACCTGGCCTCCACAATCACCCGACCTCAACCCAATTGAGATAGTTTGGGATGAGTTGGACCGCAGAGTGAGGGAAAAGCAGCCAACAGATGCTCAGCATATGTGGGAACTCCTTCAAGACTGTTGGAAAAGCATTTCAGGTGACTACCTCGTGAAGCTGGTTGAGAGAATGCCAAGAGTGTGCAAAGCTGTCATCAAGACAAGGGGTGGTTACTTTGAAGAATCGAAAATCGAAAAATATATTTTGATTTGTTTAACACTTTTTTGGTTACCACATGATTCCATATGTGTTATTTCATAGTTTTGATGTCTTCACTATTATTCTAAAATGTAGAAAATAGTAAAAAATTAAGAAAAGCCCTTGAATGAGTCAGTGTGTCCAAACTTTCGACTGGTACTGTAGTTGTTTGAAAAAAGCTAAATTCTTAATCTTATGGACGGGGGAATAGCCCCCCTCTGGACCACTCCCCAGCCATCCTCACGTACTTTGTGCCTCCTCAGAATTTTGGGGTGAATGACACCCCTGGTAATAACTACTTTTGATAGTGATAATCGAGTATGTTCAATATCAATATCAAGTACATCTTAATACTTGTATCTACATAGGCTTACCTTTTCAATAACTCACTGTAACACCCACTTCTGATAATCGCGCTGTTACGACATGAATATTTTCAATATCCACATGTAAAATACTTGTTGGGTGCCTATAGTGATGTTGTACGTCCCCTGCTGTAGTCTACTGTGTGCTGTAGACCCAGAGGATGGAGTACTTTAGTTTCAAGGGGATTACGTCTTTGTAAACTGCATGAGTTGCGCCTCAAACGACTCCTCTCTTATCTACAGCCTCCAGAGCTACTGCGCGTCGTGTACTCTCCCTCTGCTCTATTTACAATAAATGTCATTGGAATTAATTTCACTGTTTTATTTTTGTCATTAGGCCCCCCCCCCCCCCTCCCCCCATTGTCCCGACTGTAATCCTTTCTCCTGTCAAAATGTATGACCGCCGGAATTCAATTTCCTCCTCGTCCTTATAAGTTGGGGAGTACAAAGAGTGGTAGGCCTTTATCAGTGTCCTAATTCAGACATCAATGAAGAATGTCACTCTGAGTTTACAATGTTTGATTCTGGTCATTCAGTGAGGTGACAGTACTGCGGTCATAACTCCCCAAGGTTACTATAGCTAACCTTATATCTGAAAAACGATTTATTTTAAGTGCACTATAATGTATCATAACTAGAGCTAGACCACATGATCATGAAAAACTCATCATCATAACTCATAACGATAACTAAGCCTCTACATTCATAATGGAAACAACTTTATTATTTTCATTTGGTCAGGGACTTGTGTTTCCTACTACACCACTGTGTCTGTGAGTCTAAGTACTGAAGTGGGTCTGTGAGTCCATTAAGTCTATGAGTAAATAGATGTGTGTTGTGTTTTGGCCCAGTAAGGAGATTCATGTGGTAACATCCACCAGCTATTGATCTGGCCTTTTGAGTCATGACCTGGCAACCGTCTCCTGACAACCCATCCAGCCACAGCAACAGCAAATCCCTCAACACCTCTCCTTTCCACTGACTGCTGTTCTTTCTCTCTTTATTTCCTTTTTTCCATCTTTTTTTGCCTCCTATGCACATTTTTATCTGAGTAGTGCACTTGGCTCTTAAATCTGTCTCTGTCCCTCCTTTGTCTCCGTCTTGGACACCTTTTCCCCCCAATAAATATAATTTGCAGTATGAATAAAAGTCCAAATCTGACAATAAAGTCAAAACAAACGGACAGTGAGTTACTTCTGTGTGACGACAGTTTCAAAAGAATTGGAAGGAGAAATTATGGAATTATATTATATTCTCATATGCCTGAGGACGATGATGTTTGAATAGTCTGACATGCTAACCACAGACGGAGAGTAGCCTTACAGTATATGTCAGACTAACGTTGGAGCAATGTTTGGAAAGGTTGATATTACAACGCTACTCAATGTCAATCGGGGAAGTACTGAGTGATGCATATCGTCTTGTTCCAGCGTGATGAACAGCCCTGTCAATGGGAAGTCTTGTTCGCTAAGGAGGGGATGCAAATCTGAATCAATTTAGCAATTCATAGATAATTTGGATGTACCTACCTCCCTCCCTCCCTCCCTCCCTCCCTCCCTCCCTCCCTCCCTCCCTCCCTCACTCACTCACTCACTCACTCGCTCTCTCCTTCCCTCCTCCTCCCTCTCTCCCTCTCGTTCCCCCTACCTCCCTCTCTCACTCCCTCTCTCCCTCTCCTTCCCCCCTCTCTCCCTCTCGTTCCACCTCCCTCCCTCCCTCCCTCCCTCACTCACTCACTCACTCACTCACTCACTCACTCACTCACTCACTCACTCACTCACTCACTCACTCACTCACTCACTCACTCACTCCCTCACTCACTCACTCACTCTCTCCCTCTCCTTCCTCCTCCTCCCTCTCTCCCTCTCATTCCCCCTACCTACCTACCTACCTCCCTCTCTCACTCACTCTCTCCCTCTCCTTCCCACCTCCTCCCTCTCTCCCTCCCTGCTCCCCAGCCTCTGCCTCTGCCTGGGTGAAAAATTTGGTGCATTTCCATGATAGGCCGTGTGGATGTGGGGAGTGTAAATGGCTAATGAATTACAGATGAACATTGATGCAAATTAATCTTCCTGATGTACCTCCCTGGGTTATATGGCAGCCATTTAAAAGTTTAATCAATACACCAAAGTTGAGAACATGCAGCCGCTGCAGTAAACAGGGAGAAGGAGGAGGGGGAATGGGGAGGCTTGATTCCAGGGCATGCATCATAATGACAGGTATTTATGTTTAATGGACTAAATATTTTTTATTGGAAAAGGACAAATTTAAGTGTGTAAGTTATTCTCTGGGCTTTTCCCTCTGAGGCCTGCTGAGAGTTGCCACCTTCTTTGTTAAGATGCACTGGGCTAATGGGCAGGGTTGAACACAGAATTAAATAAGTTATATTAAGTTATATATTATATTATATTCTTTATTACTCTTTCATCATGATGATATACTGTAGGTCTTGTATATTGGTAGGTAAAATATTTATTTATTTATTTATGAGAATGGTTTCAAGGTTTATTCCATTTCACCTGGCAACTCTGAGGACTATACAGTATAATACTCCCTATTTATAATGGTCAATTCAAAGTCAGCCTCTTATCTCCTTGTCCCTAACAACAACATCAACAGATGGCTTTGATCATAAGTAGATCTGTAGTCTTACCCGGGCTATGCCTGAGATTCCAACACGTGTGTTTGTCAGGAGCTGTCAGTAGTTTGTGGTTTGCTTAGGGCTCAAACCTGACAACACACTAGACCTGTTGATCTGTGGCCCAATTCTCGCACGCACGCACGCACGCACGCACGCACGCACGCACGCACGCACACACACACACACACACACACACACACACACACACACACACACACACACACACACACACACACACACACACACACACACACACACACACACACACACACACACACACAGAGGTCCTTCTCTCATTTGATTTAATAACTGATATAATCCAGGGTCCACGTTTAATAAGTTCCAGCCTCTCTCTCTCTCTCTTTCTCTCTTTGTGGATATTTATTCTCTGTAGAGAGTGAGGGATACTTATTAGCTAAGCTTTTCACTTCAGAAATACCTCCGTCGGCAGAGGTCCAGACACAGTATTGCTTTACAGGTAGTAAAGTACACCAAGTAATCACCTAGTAAATATGACTTTTATTCTTCTCTTCCTTTCTACCCCTTTTCTCTTTTTCCCTTTTCATAGCGGCTACTTTTTAATGTTCTTCCTTTTAAAATGGTTTTTCATGCTTGCACCTAGCAACTGTTGTCATAATGGATATACAGATAATCAGAGATCTTCTGTACCACCAACACACACCGATCATATTTACATATCCTCATCATTATAATTTATTTATGTGCCACAATTTGACTAGCTGTCCATTTGGGCCGTATGTATCAAGTGGCTCAGAGTAAGAGTACTGGTCTAGGATCAGGTTACCCCTGTCCATATAAACATATTTATTGTGACCTGAATGGCAAAGCTAATCTTAAAACGAAGCACTCCTACTCTGAGATTCTTGATTCATACAACCCGTAATGTGTGTTTGTGAGACACGGGGGGGGGGGGGTGTATCCATATAAACTGAACAACATATAAAACGCAACATGTAAAGTGTTGGTCCCATGTTTCATGAGCTGTTTCCCTTTTATGGGGAAAAACTCATTCTGATTGGCTGGTCCTGGCTCCCCAGTGGCTGGGCCTTAGCCCTCCCAGGCACAGCTGTGCCCCTGCCTAGTCATTTGAAATACATAGATTAGGGCCTAAGGAATTTATTTCATTTGACTGATTTCCTTCTATGAACTGTAATTCAGTAAAATCGTTGAAATTGTAGCGTGTTACGTTTGTATTGTTTTTCAGTATACAGAGCATTCGGAAAGTATTGACTTTTTCCTCGTTTTGTTACGTTACAGCCTTATTCTAAAATTGATTAAATGAATACAAATCTCATCAATCTATACATAATACCCCATAATGACAAAGCAAAAAAGGTTTTTAGAAAAGTTTGCAAATGTATAAAAATTAAAAAAAAACAGAATTAACTTATACTTACATAAGTATCAAACCCTTTTCTATGAGACTCGTAATTGAGCTCAGGTGCATCCTGTTTCCATTGATCATCCTTGAGATCTTTCTACAACTTGATTGGAGTCCACTTGTGGTAAATTCAATTGATTGGACATGATTTGGAAAGGCACACACCTGTCTATATGATATCCCAGTTGACACTGCTCAGAGCAAAAACCAAGCCATGAGGTCAAAGGAATTGTCCGTAGAGCTCTGAGACAGGATTGTGTTGAGGCACAGATCTGGGGAAGGGTACCAAAACATTTCTGCAGCATTGAAGGTCCCCAAGAACACAGTGGCCTCCATCATTTTTAAATGGAAGAAGTTTGGAACCACCAAGACTCTTCCTAGAGCTGGCCTCCCAGCCAAACTGAGCAATCGGGGGAGAAGGGCCTTGGTCAGGGAGGTGACCAATAACCCGATGGTCACTCTGACAGAGCTCCACAGTCCCTCTGTGGAGATGGAAGAACCCTCCAGAAGGACAACAATCTCTGCAGCACTCCACCAATCAGGCCTTTACTTTCCATCTGGTAGAGTGGCCAGACGGAAGCCACTCCTCAATAAAAGGCACATGACAGCCCTCTTGGAGTTTTCCAAAAGGCACCTAAAGGACTCTAAGACCATGAGAAACAAGATTATCTGGTCTGATGAAACCAAGATTGAACACTTTGACCTGAATGACAAGCATCACATCAGGTGGAAACCAGGCACCGCTCATCACTTGGCCAATACCATCCCTACGGTGAAGCATGATGGAGGCAGCATCATGCTGTGGGGTTATTTTTCAGCGGCAGGGACTGGGAGACTAGTCAGGATCGAGGCTAAGATGAACGGAGCAAAGTACAGAGAGATCCTTGATGAAAACCTGCTCCAGAGCACTCAGGACCTCAGACTGGGGTGAATGTTCACCTTCCAACAGGACAACGACCCTAAGCACACAGCCAAGACAAAGCAGGAGTGGCTTTGATCGAACATCGATCATCTCTGGAGAGACCTGAAAATAGCTATGCAGCAACGCTCCCCATCCAACCTGACAGAGCTTGAGAGGATCTGCAGAGAAGAATGGGAGAAACTCCCCAAATACAGCTGTGCCGAGCTTGTAGCGTCATACCCAAGAAGACTCGAGACTGTAATCATTGTCAAAGGTGCTTCAACAAAGTACTGAGTCTGAATGCTTATGTAAATGTGATATTATTATAATCATTTTTGAAATATAAATTTGACAACATTTCTTAAAACCTGTTTTTGTTTGTCATTATGGGCTATTGTGTGTACATTGATGAGGAAAAACAACAATTTGATCCATTTTAGAATAAGGGCTGTAACGTAACAAAATGTGGAAAAAGTGAAAGGGTCTGAATACTTTCCGAATGCACTGTATGTCCACATATAGTCTGCCAAAGTAGTGACTCAATCACATGATGTTGTGCTGGCCTGATAAACGGACAGCGGGAGATGGATAGTGTCCACTATAATAGGCCAGGCTCATACGAGGCCGTGCCCAAGCCCCATAACTCATTCTCTCACACAGCCTTATGGATGCCTGCCTCCAGACCCTTTGTCTTCTCCCTTCCATATTATTTCAGCCCTTTGAGATAATACGGAAAGTTTAATTGCATTGTTAATTGATTTTTTTCTCCACAGCATTATTACCCCTGATGGATTGTGGCACTGATGAAAACGTTGGTTGGCCGGAGGGATAGCGTGGGAGAGAAAGGGAGAAAAAGAGAGGAGATGGGAGTAGAGGAGAGAAAAAGAGGAGGGCGGGAGAGGAGAAGAGGAGAGGTAGAGAAAAATAGAGGGGATAGAGAGGAGAGATGTGCCTGGTGGAGAATAGATAACCTTGATGTTAAGAGCTACATCCTTCGGATATGTCTTTCCTTGACATATTGATGGCCCTTGAAGAGAGAGGAGCTGATTGTATGCAGGGAGCAATCATTAAACCCACTCCAGCTCTCTCCCTCCCTCCCTCCCTCTCCCTTTGTCTCTCTCTCTCTCTCTCGATTCATTTGTTGATTTACGTAGAGGTCTTTGTTGAGCAGTAGGTCTCACTAGCTTATGGCTGTAGTGATTCTTCAATCCCTTTAACTGACTTCCTAAACCTCTCCTTCCTATGTGCAGTTGTAACTTCATTTCAAGGTTTGTTATCTGTTGTGTGTCATAGTGATTTCTGTGTATGCAGTTGTTGGTTGTGTATTACTTGAGTGCATACAATATACTTTACTCCCCTTTAAAGAAGGAGATATTGTACTCCCCTTTAAAGATATAGATACTGTAGTCCCCATTTAAAAAATAATATAGATACTGTACTTCCCTTTAAGAACAGTAGAGATACTATACTTCCCTTTAAGAAGAGTAGAGATACTGTACTATCCTTTAAAAAGAGCAACAAGGTGCAGGGTGTGCGTGACATTCTGTGCAGAACAAAGGCCTGAGTGTTCGTTTGCCAGAGGATCCATGATGGAAACATTAGCTTCCCACGTCACTGATCTAATCTGTCACTTTAATGGGTGTTCACTGTTCTCAGGGATCTCTCTCTCTCTCTTTCTGTGTGTGTGTGCGTGCACGTGCACGCCCATCTGTGTCAGTCAGTCATGGGACACAGATAGTATATCCATGACACCAGTATCAGCTCATCAAACTGTTCCCACTGGCCTGAGGAGGCCTCATAAGGAATTATGTAAGTCTTTGACTTCTTCCCCTTCTACCTTCTTTCTCTCTCTCACCATCCTCCAATAATATGTTGGAGTCTAGCTGTTGGGGGACTGATGGAGTTAGGGGTGTGTATAGTAGCCTGCTCTTTATCACACTTCACAGCCTGCCAGGTTATACTGTACACATGTGCACGCACGCACACACGCACACACACACACACACACACACATACACACACCCTGCAGCCAGTCGTTAGCTAGGAAAGCAGACTCCATCTCTTTGTTTTCTCATCACTCTCTATCTATCTGTCTATCTTCTCTGCTCCCCCCCCCCCCCCCCCCCCCCCCCCACTGTCTGGCTTCCTCTGGCATGCCCAGATGTCTCTGTTTAAAGCACTGTGGGAGAATCAGAGCTCACAGCCCTCTGATTGGTGCTAGGGAAACTTGGATCAGGGTTTTTGAGCAGTCATCAATTTGTGTACAGTTGACCCACAATTTGTTTGTAACTAATTTATTTGATCCAGCCCTATTCTAAACAGATACTTTTTCTTGTATTTATTTTTTGTATTTCTTCGTGAACTGTCAGTTGTCACTCTACATCTCAGTAGGTAACCTGTGAAGTGCCCTAGCCTCCTTGCTATATCTCTCAAGGGGTCTATGTAGGGTATGTGAAGGGCCCTAACTCCAGACCTTGGGCTGTGTAGGTAACATCTAAAGGTCTGTGTCCTTCAGTAGGTAAGCTGTGAAGGGCCCATCACTCCTCTGATCACAGTGCTATAAGACCATGTGGAGCCCATTCTCCCACCGTGGCACCTGTATCCCCAGGCAAACTGTCTGAACCGGGCAGGGAGCAGGCAGGCAGGCAGGCATGGGGATTTTATCGGAGGTGACAGCTCCTCACACTTGAGTGTTTGGATCACCTCAAGTAGCTGGGCTATGAGGGGAATGAGAGCCGCTCCACTACAAAGTCCAGATTTAGATTGACTGAGCTTGTCCCCGGGCCTGTGTTCTGCACTGCTCCCCAACCTGACACAACACACACATTCACTACTGCTGGGATGAAGACTGCTGCACTGAACTGACATCAGGGGTTGTGTGTGTGTCTCCGCGTCTGTGTGTGTGCGCGTGCGTGTGTGCCTGTGTCCATTCAAGTTTGTGTGTGCGTGTGTGTGTGTGTGTGTGTGTGTGTGTGTGTATATATATATATATTAGTGGGGCTACATTGAAGACAGAGAGTTAGTGAGCGGTGGTGTGTCAGGTTTGGTTAGAATGGAGGTTGGCGTTGGAATATGCTTTGCACTAATATGGCACCAGTATCTCTGTCCCCATCTCTGCTTTCTGTCACTATGTGCCATTCTGGTCCCTGTCTCTCTTCTGCCCTGACAATGTCTCCTCCGATTAAGTGATTGGCTATATCGCTCTGAGCGCCCCTCAACTGTTTCTGACATCCTTACCCTTTCCTTTCTTCTCCTCTCATTTCCTCTGCACTCCCCCTTTCTCCTCTCCTTTCCTCCCCTTCCCTCAGAATAGAATACAACTTTATTGTCCATCTGTTACAACCTCCTCTACTAATGCTCTTGATGTCTATTTAAGAAGTGTGTTGATATCAAAAGACGTATCTGTCCTTCTGTCAGAGGGTCGTTGACAGCGCTAATGCCACTTGTCCTTGCCGAGCGGTGACACCTAGCTAGCTGTAGCTGCATCTCCGCCGCATTCGTCAAGTAGTGCTCTGCTGAGCGCTGTGACATCACAGCTAGGACAGGTTATGGACAGAGTCGACCATTTTGTTTTACAGTGTAACCCTTGGAGGAATAGCAGAGGGTAAATGAATTCCTTTGTTGTAGTTATTTTGTTTTTACAAAGCTACTAACTCGTACCATATTGAATTTGATGAATAAAACAGTTTTCACCTTGTCTTTAGATTAACGGATATATGATAAATAAGAATATAAACGTGTGGATTTTCATTGTAGCTTTTTTGTTGATGCAGACATTGATTGGATCAATGAGCCATACAGTAGGTTCAGCTTTGTTGTTTAGGGCAAGTACAAACATCTCACATACGTACTATGTTTCTCTACACATCTTTGGTATAACATTAAGAATTTAAAGATTATGTCAAGGCCATGGGTCATGGGACTATACGTTAATATTGATTGTGATACATAGCAAATGAATGATACATATGATCAGTAGTCATATGAAAATGCAACACACACACAGACACACACAGACACAGACACACACACACACACACACACACACACACACACACACACACACACGCGTGCATGTGTATGGGTGGAGTGGAGGCAGGGCTAGGGTTGTGGGCTTGTTACTGTCTAGACATCGCCCTGAGGCCAAATGCTGTTTCCCCCGCTGTTTCTCAACTTGAGAAGGATACTCATCCTCCACACACACACACACACACACACACACACACACATCACAGATGGGATAAGACAGATAGTGACAGATAATAAAAAATTATAATAATCATATCTATCTATAAACAATCTATATACAGTGTGTGCAAATGTAGTAAGATTAGGGAGGTAAGGCAATAAATAGGCCATAGTGGCAAAATAATTACAATTTAGCAATAACACTGGAGTGATAGATGTGCAGATGATGATGTGCAAGTAGAGATCCTGGGGTGCAAAAAAGCAACAAACAAAAAAATAACAATATAGGGATGAGGTAGTTGGGTGGGCTATTTACAGATGTGCTGTGTACAGGTGAAATGATTGGTAAGCTGCTCTGACATCTGATGCTTAAAGTTAGTGAGGGAGGTATAAGTCTCCAGTTTCAGTGATTTTTGCAAATCGTTCCAGTCATTGGCAGCAGAGAACTGGAAGGAAAGGCGGCCAAACGAGGACTTGGCTTTGGGGATGACCAGTGAAATATACCTGCTGGAGCGCGTGCTACGGGTGGGTGTTGCTATGGTGACCAGTGAGCTGAGATAAGGCGGGGCTTTACCTAGCATCGACTTATAGATGACCTGGAGCCAGTGGGTTTGGTGACGAATATGAAGCGAGGGCCAGCCAACGAGAGCATACAGGTCGCAGTGGTGGGTAGTATATGGGGCTTTGGTAACAAAACAGATGGCACTGTGATGGACTACATCCAATTGGCTGAGTAGAGTGCTGGAGGCTATTTTGTAAATGACATCGTCGAGGATCGGTAGGATTGTCAGTTTTACGAGGGTATGTTTATCAGCATAAGCGAAGGAGGCTTTGTTTGCGAAATAGGAAGGCAATTCTAGATTTAATTTTGGATTGGAGATGTTTAATATGAGTCTGGGAGGAATAGTGATGCTAGATGGGTGGGCTATATAGAATGGCTATAAACATCAGGTTTAATCCATCCACAGGTAAATCTGAATTGGACCAGCATTTTAATATTCTTCTTCTTCCACTTTCAGGTGTGTTCGCCAAGTGCCATTACGTCTACTATGGAAAGCATTCAGAAGGCAACCGATTCATCCGCAATGACCAACTCTGATGGACCGACAGAGAGACGCAAACACACGCACACAAGCTTCATTATACAAGTCGTTAAATAAAAATTCAAACATCTTCATTAAAATGTCTCTTCCATAACCTATACTGTCACTCTCAGACCCCAGTCCTGGGGCCGTATCTATCAAGCTTCTCAGAGTAGGATTGCTGATCTAGAATCAGTTTTCGATCATGAATGAGATTATATGGACAGGGGGGACCTGATCCTAGGTCAGCATCCTTCTCTACGCTTTATGAATACGGGCCTTGTAGCGTAGTGGCCTGATCTCCTCCTCCTCCGCTGAGCTGTGGCTGGCTCTCCTGTCAGCTCCACTCTCCGGCCCCAGAGTGAACATTGACACTCACGTTGACATAATTGCATTCAAGCAGCAGTGCTCCACATAAACACAACCATATACAAAAATGCATGCATGCACGCACACGCACCCACAGAACTGTTCACGCAAGTGCAAGCACTCTCTCTTTCACACCCACCCGCCCACCCAAACAACACACACACACACACACCCCGTGGCCACAGTGATGGACAGCTCCAGCCAAGCGGCTGATTTGACAGGCACAGCAGCCATGATGGATCACCCGTCCCCTACCGCCACTCATCAGGGGTCAGAGGTCAAACCTGATGCCTCACTGGGCCTGTGTGAGTGTGCATGTGTGAGGGGGACTGGGGCGTAATGATGTATATTTCAAAATACAGTAAATTTCACTTTTAGAGTGTCAGTTAGGAGAAAGAGAGATACAACATAAAATGAATAAAGTTTTTAAAACCTTTACAATTCCCACCCCTATGTCCACCTATAGATAAATGATATAAGATAGGTAGATGTTTATACCTGGGGGGCAATGCCAGACAGGAGAGGGGGAGGATGAGGGCTAAATTAAAGTATAGGAAAGTTAGGAGACCTTTTCTCAAGGAGTCCAACCTTGTGGTTCTGAAGCTGTATTTGAATGGATACAGGGCTTGCCTGCAAGAGTAACAACACTTCACAACTTTTCACTTACCATATGTGTTTAGAGTTATGCTGTTGGCAGATATATTTTACTATGGTCTGTTTTTAATGGAAATTAATCAGTTTAGTATTCAATTATTGCATGATAATGTACAATTTAAAGAGATGTTATATTTTCAAATGCACAATGGAAAGACAATCCAACATTCCAAAACAAAATAAATAAAGAACACATTAGAGACCTAATAAACATTCAACCTCTAACACTGTCAAATAGTTTCACTAAATTAGGTTTGCAAAATTCTGGTAACAAAATGTCCAGGTTATCCAGAAATCCTAGTTGGAGGATTCCTGCTTATTCCCTCCTGTTTCCGTTGATCTTCCAACCGGGATTAATTGAAATCTTGGGGATGGTTACCAGAATTTTGCAACTCTGAATGTTCTATTGAAACAGATTAATAAATTCATTTTAATATCATCAATATCATTAGTATGGAATTAATAAATGGTTAGTTCATTGTGATTTATGAATATTACCTCAATGGGGTTATGAAGGATTCAGAAGGCATGCTTTTAACATATTATAGTATCATTATAGTATCATAGTTAGGAACTATATTCCCACATCTATAAAATGTATGGTAATTTTTCCTGAGTATAAACTTCTAACATTTGTGAATCATGTATACTGAACAAAAATATTAATGCAACATGCAACAATTTTAACGATTTTACTGAGTTACAGTTCATATAATGAAATCAGTCAATTCAAATTAATTAATTTTGGCCCTAATCTATGAATTTCACATGACTGGGCAGGGACGCATCCTTGGGTGGGAATAGGCCCAGCCAATCAGAATGAGTTTTTCCCCACAAATGGGCTTTATTACAGACAGAAATACTCAGTTTCACCAGCTGTCCAGGTGGCTGGTCTCAGACGATCCCGCAGGTGAAGAAGCCGGATGTGGAGGTCCCAAGCTGGCGTAGTTAGATGTAAACAAATTTGTGCACAACATTTGAGAGAAATAAACTTTGGAACATTTCTGCAATCTTTTAATTCAGCTCATGAAACCAACACTTTACATGTGGCATTTATATTTTTGTTCAGTATATAATATGTCCTATTAAATATACTCACTAGCTATGTTACCATTAACTTGTCCAGTGATTTTTTGTTGTTGTTGACGTTTACAAAGTTTGCGTAGAAAATAGATTTGACAATTGCCTGCTACGGTGCATTTCTATTTAACAAACAGCTAGACGTAATGACCTCACACCTAAAACAAATGACAGTGTCGTAGGCTTGGGCGGTATGCCGTATATACCGTATACTGGGGTTTTTAGAAATAGCCACAGATGGTTTTTCAATAGTGTTGAAACGATTTCTTCGTCAACATTTTTTTTAAAATGTGAATATTTGTTGCTACTTTTTAAGTAAATACCTTCAGTCAACTTGTGAAATGCTTTAGGAGATAAAGAAGATCACCTTCTTCATTTCGTCTGTCACATAATTTTTCATTATGAAGCTTACCAGAAGTCCCCAGTTACGTCGTGTTTCTTTACAAGCACACAACGAGACACAGGAGCGACTGTGACTCTCAAGTGATCTAGTTACAGTATGGAATTCCCAACTAAATGTTTGCTAGTCTTATAACTATTAAGTTAACTGTCTAAAATGTGCTAAATGCTCTCTCGTTTTGCATTTGGTTTGCTAATTTAACTAGCTAGTTAACTATCTCGCTAGCTAAGTGGTTAGCTTCTTCCAATATGAAGCTTTGCTTGGTAACAGCAGAGAAGGGTTTCAAAAGCTTTGCTGTTTAATATTTGTTTTGTGCATGCAGCAAACTGTAAGTAGCCTTTTTCAGTTACTTGTATACATTTATGAGCTGGAATATCTGTCCTGCAAATACTTTTGGTCAGAGACTGCATAAAATGTTAGCAATGTGGTCATTAGGATTTAGTTAGCATTCTCTATGGGATTTTACATGTACTTGTTAGCATTGCTAACCTTCAGATTACAAATGCTCAGTGGGGTTTGAAATAGCACCCAATGTGTTCAGTGCCGGTATTACCGAATTTCCCGGTATGGCATAAGGTCGGTATGAAGGTATGACAATCTGGATACAGTGTTGAATAAAAATGAAGTGTTTCCATGACCCATTTATGCATTAATAAATTGGAGATAGCCTATAAGCCCTCCCATTGTCATGTGCCAACATAACGCCCCGGTCCGTGTCATGGAGAAACTTGCACTCCTGTAGATCTGAAATAATTGGATGATGAAACTTGCGTCCAGCCAACCAGAACAGCAAGGCGAAGCAGTTCAGCCATTCTTCAAAGTCCGGACAAACCTTACAAATAAACGTTATTTTTATAGTTGAAAAATAGATTTAGCAGGTAGTAAGTATTTAGAATTTAATGTAGAGTGGAGCTTCATAGTTACGTGTTGACATCACATGCGTGTACCTTAAAAATGATTCGGCAATGATCATTTATTCTAAAAACATATTTTCCATCATCATTTGTCGCAATAAAGAAAGTTAGGCAAAATAAAATGTTTCCTATATCTGACGTTACCATTACACATGTAGCAATGATTCTTTTGGCGACATTGCTTTTGTGAAATAAACCTGGAAACCTGCCTAATGTCATCTTATTATCTGCAATTTTGAAATGAGGCAATGCTGTTTTAGATGATCCCAAGTACATTTTGTATTACCCTTTAAAGGTCACTCTACTTTTATTGATTAAAACATTTTACTTGAGCTGTGTTGCTCTGTGTCTACATGGTTATTGGAAATGTCAAATTGCGTCATTCACATATTCCATCAAATTTGACTGAATATAATACATGCTTGTTATGCTTCTACACCTGCATTGCTTGCTGTTTGGGGTTTTAGGCTGGGTTTCTGTACAGCACTTTGAGATATCAGCTGATGTACGAAGGGCTATATAAATAAATTTGATTTGATTTATTGGTCCAAATCATATTCTAATGTTGAGGTCTGGACAGCCACTTCCCTCCACGTCGTCTCTTTTGTTTTGACATATTCGCCTGCACTTCTACTCAATTACCGTCTCCTTCTCCTGCTCCTCTATTCCTGTCATTACTGTAAGAGGTAACTGTCTTCCACATTAGCCCAAACAGATCAGGGGGATGTGAGAGGGAGCACTTGGAGCTTCAGTCCTGCTTATCAATCTAACAGACAGACAGATGACAGAAAGGTCAAAGATAGCCCCACACTGTATGTTCAGGGTGTGCGTGCGTGTTTGTGTGGATCCGTGTGTGTTCCTGCGTACGTCTGTGTGCTACTTCCTCCTACGAGACCATGCATCTGTAACGTTAGGGAGGCCGGTCACTAGTGGCAGCGTTTCAGAATGACAAGGTTTATTTGTGCGTGTTGTGATATGTTCAGAGGAAACTGGCCCTGACAGCTGGTGGAGGCAGGAAGAGGGGAGCCACAACAAGTTTCCCCCGCCCGGCAACACAAAATGTCATCCTTCCCCTGGCTGCTTCTCTCCTCACCCTCCCCGCCCGCGCCAGCCCAACCATCCTGCTGAAAAGAGCAGACATTTAAAACTTTGTGACATGTGTCACAGGCACTGCCATTGAGCCAGTGCTGCTGACGGAGCTGGAATTGACAGGCCGGGAGCCACCGGAGCTGGCTGGAGGACACACCGAGTTTGGTGTGTGTCACTTCCCATCCTCGTCAGAGCACAGAGCACAGCCGCATCCCCAGCACACAAACTACTGCATTATGAGATGGGCAGGGAAGGCGACAGCGTGCAGCAGCGTGTAGACATCTGCCTTACTGACATAAACTTTGTGTGTGTGTGTGTGTGTGTGTGTGTGTGTGTGTGTGTGTGTGTGTGTGTGTGTGTTGACATGAGACTGACATGGTGGTACAGCAGACTAATTAAGGTATAAACCACAGAACAACCTGTAGGCGATGCCCTGTGTGTCCCACATCTGCAGTGGATCCTGGGTACCTCCTGGGTGCGTGTGGACTCGGGATGACTCTGGCAGCTGCAGACACTGCCTGGGGATACAGGTGCCAAGTGGGTGACTGGGCTCCACACTACACAACTCACACTGTCTCTTTGCACTGTGTTTAAATGAGTGCTGGGCCTTTCACAACTTACCTACTGAGGGATAGAGCCCTTTACATATTACCTACAGGTGTGTGTTTAAGTAAGAGGATGATTGCGGGGGAAACTGAAGGACAGGCTCATTTTAATGGCCTGAATAGAAAGGTATCAAAGACATGATTTCTTGTTAAACATGGAAGCTTGTAATATGACCTTAACCCTTGAATCTTGAAGCTATGATGCACATTGGCCAATGTAAGCTCAAATAACTTGCATTTTCTACCATCTGTGTTGAGTGTGAGTCATATTATTCAGGAGAGTAAAGTGCTGTGAGCTGTATCGCAGAGACACAGCACCCTTCACCCCTCGTCTCCCCAACAGGCATAGCGCAGACTGACTGGCTGTCACAGGAACTTAGTCCACATCATCTCTAGTCATCAGACAACAGGCCTCAGCCCGCTGAGTGATTGACACAAGCAAATGCAAATTCACAGAGACAGGAAGGAAAAAAATAACAAGAGTGGTGTTGGTGAGTGACAGTTGGCCACTGATAGCACATAAGCTAACAGGGTTGTGGATGGATGGGGCAAGCTTTAGAGCTAGATGTCCTTTAGTCCTTTCTCTCTCGCTTCCTCATCTCGCTCTCTCTATCTCTCTCCATCTCTTGCTCCCTCTCGCTCTTCTCTCTGTCTCTCGCTGTAACCCCCCCTCTCTTTCTCTCTGCACCTGAAGACATCCGTCCATCTGCCAAATCCTCCTTCATCAAGTGCTGTCCAGAGGAGGTGAGAAAAGGCCTTATTTCCGGGCGTCGTTTCAGATGAGTAGCATGTTTCATTGAGGGGAAGGAAGACGATGTAATTAGCTTGTCAGTCTGCTTCAGGCTCAGCTTGCTCTCCCCCTCTATCTTTCTCTCTGTCTGCCAAAAAAAGATGGACAGAGTGACACCAGAGCTCACAGCCAGTTGATAATGTGGCAATTAATGTCATAAATAATTCCATTCCAATTGCCAATTCCATCAGAATAGACTGTAGGTGCTTTAAACGAGAAGAGTAGTCCCTTTTCATTTCCTCTAATAACCATCATCTTTCCACTTTCATTATGAGCCCTTAATACATGATGATGTGATCTGACCTCGCAATCTGTCAGACACCATTTTATTTGGGCACAAACCAAGACACAATGACAATGCATGATAACGGATGTGTATTTTGTCGTTTTTACCTTAAGCACATCATGAGAACACACTGTATGTAGGGAAATAATAGTGTCCATTTCTGAAATGTCATTGACTTGCACTTGTCAATGAGAAATATAGCTGGATTATAAAAGTAATCTAATTTGGTAAGAAAGACTTATGTGAGAGAAATCAATGTGAAGTGATATTTGAAAGGTTGCTAAAGCTCAAGGAAGACTGTGAATATTGATCCAGCACTGACATACAGTATCTGTATGGGAAAATCCTTCCAAAAATCCTTCTTCCGTCTGGATCTTCAGGAAACAGGTCAATCGATCCGGTCAGGTGAGTATAGGCCAGGTTGACAGTATGTACTGTAATACATGCATCTGCATCGTCCCAGTTTGGTGAATAATATTTACTGAGCATACAGGGTAACACTTTACCTAACTACACATTAATAACTGTAATAACGACACTGTGGTCTTCGACAGGTAATCCAGTTGAGGTGAATATTTTCAGGTGCAATGAGTGGCTATAAGGCCATGAGTTTTTCCTGACCCCCTGACCTGACCAGGTAAAAAGGCCCTAGTTACTGTACATGGGATATTGCTAAGGTTTTTTCTTGCTTGGATCACCCAGCGCTATACTACAGTACTGCAACTGCTTTTTATCTGCAGCATCAGTGACTTGTGTAATCTCATTTGTCTCCCTAAGTCAAGCTACACTAAATGGCCCACATTTGAGTGACACTAAACTCCTTCCTCGGAAATGTATGAGCGAATAAAATGAGCTCAGCACATGTAAAGGCCCTGGTAATGCATTGTAAAACACCGTTAAACACTTCAGATGTATCTTCGGAACCCAGGAAGGTCGCCGCGGCAGTAATATATTGTCTGCGTTATAATGTCTCAAGGTCGTGTCAGTTTTGCCTACCTAATGCATGGATTCCTGTTACTCACACAAACTCCAATCATCCCTGTGGAGCCTTGGGATGAACATTTGACTAAGTAAATCAGCCAACATCCTGGCATTTCTATTACCTTCTTATGTGCTACTGACAGAGGAGATGAATAATACCAAATAAAAACACATGGCTGTAGATCATATTTACAACTGCTCAGAGTGAGCCAGGTGCTCAGAACACTGCAGTCTGTTAGCTGGTATAGCATTTGTCATCCTGTAGTCAGTATACTCTGTGTGTGTGTGTGTGTGTGTGTGTGTGTGTGTGTGTGTGTGTGTGTGTGTGTGTGTGTGTGTGTGTGTGTGTGTGTGTGTGTGTGTGTGTGTGTGTGTGTGTGTGTGTGTGTGTGTGTGTGTGTGTGTGTGTGTGTGTGTGTGTTAGAAGTATGAGCTTGACGTTGATGCTTAGCTTCAGTGCTTCCTCTCATCCCACCCATCACTGTAATGATTGTGCTATTTATTGCATGAGAATCATTTTCTTTGAATAAAGAATTTAAATTACTCTTTTAATGTAATTAATGTAGCTATCCCGAGGGGGTACATAGTTACCACACTCATGAATATATTAATGCATGTCAGTGTCAATGGTGACCCTTGTATGGCAACAGTATTGTATGTGTTTTATTCACTTTCAATTAATTGTATTTGATTGAATTTCATTACATTTTTTGTTTTTTACTAATGTTTTTAGTCACCATAAAGTCATATTCTCCTAAATATATCTAATAAAAGTGCTGTAATGGTAGATGTCGGGTTCCTATGGCAAGGGCTGAGTATTTGTTGATGAGCCTTTTGATGAAACAACATCAACAGCATTAAATAAACAACAAAAAACAACAGAACATAGTGAGGTATTACTTGAGATTAACAAATACTGACATTTTCAACATTTATGCTTCATCCGTATCAATAAATTCATAATTACATGATTCTTCTGGCACGGCTAAGAAATGTGTAATGTTCAATTTGGCACATGACAACAAACATGTTTTGCATCTGAACATTCTCCCCCTCTGGCCTTGGTTCTTCTCCACATCGAGAGAAACAAGCCTGAGGTGTCGATTTCACATGCTTGACTTGGACAATCAAACATTTCATAGGAAAATGCTGGAAATATTGGCATTTACTAACATTCTCCAACAGGTCCTGAGGGTAGACTTGTACCTGACGACTAAAAATGAGCTAGAACAAGAAATGCCCTCTGGAGAGAGGGTCTATGAGGTTTTTACAAGGAGGCCAATTCTGTATAACAGCTTTATGTACAAGAAAAAACTCTGACTGAGAGTTGAACAAATATATACAAATATTACACTGAAAACAATGACACAACCGTTAGAATACAAAGCTGACTCTCTCTTTTCTGTTCTCATCCTCCTAGATCTATCCGCTGCTTTCAACACCGTGAACCATCAGATCCTCCTCTCAGGGCTGGGTGTCTCAGGCTCTACACACTCTTAGATTGCGTCCTGCCTGGCAGGTCCCTCCTACCAGGTGATGTGGAGAGGATCTGAGTCTGCACCACATGCTCTTACTACTGGTGTCCTCCAGGGCTCGGTTCAAGGCCCTCTTATGTTCTCTATACACAGTCACTCGGCACGTCATATCCTCACATGGTCTCTTCGATCATTACTATGCTGATGACACTGAACTACTTTTCTTCTTCCCCCTTTATGACACCCAGGTGGCGACACCTCGACAAGTTGGAGCTGCTCTTCCCCATGGGGGAGAACTGCCCACTCCACGGTGTCCCCCTCCCAGAGTGAAAAGAACCTTGACGTGATCCTGGTCAACATTCTGTCATTTTCTCCAAACATCAAAGCAGTGACTTGGTCCTGTAGGTTCATACGCTACAACATCCACAGAGTACGACCCTTCCTCACACAAGAAGCGATGCAGGTAATCTCCCATCTAGACCTCTGTAACTTTCTGTTGGCTGAGCTCCCTGCTTGTGCCATCAACTTTTCCAGAACGCCGCAGCCTCAGAGCATGTGCAGACCAGCTGGCTGGTGTGTTTACAGACTCGGGGCTCCCGAGTGGTGCAGCAGCCTAAGGCACTGTATCTCAGTGCAAGAGGCATCACTACAGTTCCTGGTTCGAATCCAGGCTGTGTCACATTGGCAGTGATTGGGAGTACCATAGTGCGGCACACATTTGGCCCATCGTCGTCCGGTTTTGGCCGGGGTAGGCCGTCATTGTAAATAAGAATTTGTTTTTAACTGACTTGCCTAGGTAAATAAAGGTTACATTTAAAAAAATGAAAATAAATAAACATATTCAATCAATCCCTATCCCAGTCTGCTGTCCCCACATGCTTCAATATGGCCACCATTGTTCCTGTTCCCAAGAAAGCAAAGGTAACTGAACAAAATGACTATCGTAGCACTCACTTCTGTCATTATGGAGTGCTTTGAGAGACTAGTCAATGATATCACCTCCACCCTACATGTCACCCTTGACCCACTTCAATTTGCTTACCGCCCCAATAGGTCCACAGACGATGCAATCGCAATCACATTGTACACTGCCCTATCCCACCTGGACAAGAGGAATACCTATGTAAGAATGCTGTACATTGACTACAGCTCAGCATTCAACACTATAGTACCCTCAAAACTCATCCAGGGCCCTGTGCAACTGAGTCCTGGACTTCCTGACGGACCACCCCCAGGTGGTGGTGAAGGTAGGAAACAACATCTCCACTCTGCTGATCCTCAACACTGGGGCCCCACAAGGGTGCGTTCTCAGGCCCCTCCTGTACTCTCTGTTCACCCATGACTGCGTGGTCATGCATGACTCCAACTAAATCATCAAGTTTGCAGACAACACAACAGTGGTAGGCTTGATTACCAACGAAAACGAGACAGCCTACAGGGAGGAGGTGAGGATTCTCGGAGTATGGTGTCAGGAAAATAACCTCTCACTCAATGTCAGCAAAACAAAAGAGATGACTCTGGACTTCAGGAAACAGCAAAGGGAGTACCCCCCTATCAACATCGATGGGACAGCAGTGGAGAAGGTGAAAAGAGCAGGGCTCTCCAGAAGGTGGTTCGGTCTGCAAACGTATCACCGGGAGCAAACTACCTGACCTCCAGGACACCTACAGCACCCGATGTCAAAGGAAGGCAAAACAGATAATCAAGGACAATAACCACCCGAGCAACTGCCTGTTCACCCCACTTCCATCCAGAAGGCGAGGTCAGTGCAGGTGCATCAAAGCTGGGACCGAGAGACTGAAAAACAGCTTCTATCTCAAGATCATCAGATTGTTAAACAGCCATCACTAACATAGAGATGCTGCTGCCTACTTACAGACTTGATATCATTGGCTACTTTAATAAATGGAACACTAGTCACTTTAATAAAGCCACTTTAAGAATGTTTACATTTCTCGCATTACTCATCTCATGTGTATATACTGTATACTGTATCCTTCACTATCTATTCTATCTATTACATCTTAGCCGCTCTGTCACTGCTCATCCATATATTTTATACTCTATATTCTTATCCCATTCCTTTACTAGATTGTGTGTATTAGGTGTTGTTGTGGAATTGTTGATATTACCTGTTAGATACTGCTGCACTGTCGGATCTAGAAGCATAAGCATTTCGCTACACTTGCAATAACATCTGTGTATGTGACCAATAAGATTGGAATTGATTTGATATGAATACACACAGCATGGACCCTACAGTACTATGCCCTGAGGAAACTGTGGTGTCTGTCTGACTGTTGTGTCGGTTTGACTGCCGATCTGTCTGCCTGTAGTGGTGTGGAGTTGGGTTGGGTTGTTGCCGAAACATCTCCATTGTGACTACTGATAATACACCAAAGTAATACTTCATTTGTACGTGCTGGCCGTCTTTATCTTACAAGCCATGTTAAAAGACATGGAGATCTCTGGAAGAGCTGGGAATGATCCCTTGGGGGATTGTTCACCACAAATGAAATCCTTGAATCATGAAAACACTCTGAAGGTGAACTGCTCCCTATATGAAATTGTATGCCTGAACTTCATGTATGTTTTGTCCTCCCACTGTGAATAATGAGTGGATGTACAATCTCGCATTTTTGATTTATCTTCGACCTGCATGTTTTTCAGGTGGCAATTTAGCTTTTTGTAAATATCTGAAATGAATGCAAAGACGGAGCATTGTGAGAAGACATTACGTATCCTCTCCAGACGGTATAATGTCAAAGGGAAATTGTATTTTCCCAGCTAGATATAATTAATTACTTTGTGCAGAGAGTCAGAGGCGCACATACGGCTCACACATTTTGTGTACAAATTGCATTTTCTGTTTCAATAAAGCTTGCCACACAAGAGAAATATATTATTACGTGTAATGTTTTCTTTCCTTCAAACCAAGATACCAGAGACTAATACAGCTGAGAAACAGAGATTGATTGACCATGAGGTTTGTGTGAGCTGGAAATAATTGTCAGTCTTTGGGACAATCACAGGTACTTTAGCACTTTCAGGATCTTCAAACTCTCTTTTCAGGGTTTTGAAACACCATATTTTGGGGATTTAAAAAAAATATTTATGGGATTCTTAACTCAATTTTCTGAGTTTAAAAATGTGTTTTCCGCAGTTGAAAATCATTTTGGGGGTTTTAAAGCAATTTTGGGGGATTTGAAACACAATTTGGAAAACTGCATTAAATCGGCTTATCGGCGACGTACAGTCGCTAGTGAAAGTCTACACACCCTTTGCACTGTCATCACATTTTGATGCCTTATATCTATAAAGGGATTACATTTTCCTACCAATCTACACAACCTACTCCACGATCATCAGTCTCTAACAGCCTGGTCACACCAGCCACAACCCTGCACAGCATGGCTGACAGGGCCTTTTCACGTGATCCCTCCATTCTAGAACACTGTACCTGTACATCAAGGAGGCAGCTTCAATTTCGTAATTTAAAACGTAACTAAAGGCCTACCTATTCAAGCTAGCTTTACATTTTGATCGCTTAATTTGCTTAAAGGCCCAGTGCAGTCAAAAATGTTGGTTTTATATATATTTCCACACTGAGGTTGGAATAATACTATGAGATTGTGACAATTATGATGGTGCCCTTTTAGTGTAAGAGATGTTTGAAAAGACTGCCTAGTACAAGTTCTGCTTGTTTTGGTGGGATGGAGTTTTGGCCTGCCTGGCGACATAGTTAATAGACTAATAAGAAAGGGAGTTCCAAACCTCTCTGCCAATAATAGCTAGTTTTCAGTTTTCCCCTCCCCACTCCCAGACAGTCGTACCTAAATTCTTGCTTGAAAAATTGCTCTTTGCACAGGATCTATTTTTGTTCATTTTTGATCACTTTAATTGAAAACAAATACAATAAGGTACTTAGTTACCCAGAAATGGACCTTTAAAGTCTATCTGCTGCTCTGGTAGGTAATGGACCTTCAAAGTCTATCTGCTGCTCTGGTAGGTAATGGACCTTCAAAGTCTATCTGCTGCTCTGGTAGGTAATGGACCTTTAAAGTATATCTGCTGCTCTGGTAGGTAATGGACCTTTAAAGTCTATCTGCTGCTCTGGTAGGTAATGGACCTTTAAAGTCTATCTGCTGCTCTGGTAGGTAATGGACCTTTAAAGTCTATCTGCTGCTCTGGTAGGTAATGGACCTTTAAAGTCTATCTGCTGCTCTGGTAGGTAATGGACCTTTAAAGTCTATCTGCTGCTCTGGTAGGTAATGGACCTTTAAAGTCTATCTGCTGCTCTGGTAGGTAATGGACCTTTAAAGTCTATCTGCTGCTCTGGTAGGTAATGGACCTTTAAAGTCTATCTGCTGCTCTGGTAGGTAATGGACCTTTAAAGTCTATCTGCTGCTCTGGTAGGTAATGGACCTTTAAAGTCTATCTGCTGCTCTGGTAGGTAATGGACCTTTAAAGTCTATCTGCTGCTCTGGTAGGTAATGATTGATGTATTGTGATAGTTGTTTTCCCCTTTAAAAAAAACATTTTTTGTTTTGTTTGTGTTTTCTACCTTATGTGCATTGAGCATGGGAAATGTTCTCTACAAATAATTATTATAATAAATATTAATAACACAAATTATTGATCTGAATATACAGCAGCTTGTGTGAATGTCATTAAGCTAAATGTTTATTGGTTGTTTGTCTGCGTGGTAAAGTTTAATCGTGAACCATAACATTTGGGTATTACATATTCTGTTTCACAGGCGGGCTGATAAGCCTAACCTCGACCATCTTCCAAAACATATTGATTAGGCTGTGAGAACAGAGAATGCAGGCAGAGGATAAACTTGAGACAATTCAGTTCCCACTCAAATCCTCCTCCATTACATGATCAAGAGAAAGTTGTACTCAGGAAGTGAAAGAGTTGTAGGTGGATTATTCTGTAGGTTAGGGTTAAGGCTGAGGTAATCTCATCTACCAGCCGGCTCTCTCTCTATCGAGACCGCTGGTTTCAGAGCGGACGAAACAACTGCTGAATTTAATAGTTTTTTTTCTCAGTTTATCACCATCTAGCGCAACCCTTATAACCTACCCAAAAGGCCTAGATTCAATCAAATCAAGCGTTAACCGGCAATAACAGACACACGCATAGCGGATATTATGGCGGTGTTGGAGCCATCAAATCGGTGTGCAGCTGCTCCTGCGATCATTGTCAGGATACACCCCAATCATGTTAGAAGTTCAGAGTGAGAAAGTGTAGGCTATATATATTGAACAAAAGTATAAATGTGGGCCTCCCGAGTGGCGTAGTGGTCTAAGGCACTGCTAGCTGTGTCTCTACAGATCCTGGTTCGATCCCAGGCTGTGACGAAGCCGGCCGTGACTGGGAGAGCCGTGAGGCATCGCACAATCGGCCCAGCGTCGTCCGGGTTAGGGGAGGGTTTGGCCGGCCAGGATGTCCTTGTCCCATCGCGTTCTACCGACTCCTGTGGCGGGCCGGGCACACGCACTCTGACATGGTCTCCAAGTGTATAACGTTTCCTCCAACGGGTGAAGCATGCATTGTGCATGGCTCTCGACCTTCACCTCTCCCGAGTCCGTACTGAAGTTGCAGCGATGGGACAAGACTATAACTACCAATTAAGTACCATAGAAAAAGGGGTATAAATAAATATATATATATATATATATATATACAGTTGAAGTTGGACGTTTACATACACCTTAGCAAAATACATTTAAACTCAGTTTTTCACAATTCCTGACATTAAATCCTAGTAAAAATTCCCTGTCTTAGGTCAGTTAGGATCACCACTTTATTTTAAGAATGTGAAATGTCCGAATAATGGTAGAGAGAATTATTTATTTCAGCTTTTATTTCATTCATCACATTCCCAGTGGGTCAGAAGTTTACATGCTACCAAATACTAATTGAGTGTATTGCCTTTAAATTGTTTAACTTGGGTCAAACATTTAGGGTAACCTTCCACAAGCTTCCCACAATACGTTGGGTGAATTTTGGCACATTCTTCCTGACAGAGCTGGTGTAACTGAGTCAAGCTTGTAGGCCTCCTTGCTCACACACACACTTTTTCAGTTCTGTTCACAAATTCTCTACAGGATTGAGGTCAGAGTTTTGTGATGGCCGCTCCAATACCTTGACTTTGTTGTCCTTAAGCCATTTTGCCACAACTTTGGAAGTATGCTTGGGGTCATTGTCCATTTGGAAGACCCATTTGCGACCAAGCTGTAACTGATGTCTTGAGATGTTGCGTCAATAAATCAACATAATTTTCCTTTCTCATAATTCCATGTCTTTTGTGAAGTGCACCAGTCCCTCCTGCAGCAAAGTACCCCCACAACATGATGCTGCCACCCCCGTGCTTCACGGTCGGAATGGTGTTCTTCGGCGTGCAAGCCTCCCCCTTTTTCCTCCAAACATAACAATGGTCATTATGGCCAAACAGTTCTATTTTTGTTTCATTAGACCAGAGGGCATTTCTCCAAAAAGTATGATTTTGTCCCCATGTGCAGTAGTTAACCGTAGTTGGGCATTTTTATGGCGGTTTTGGAGCATTGGCTTCTTCCTTGCTGAGCTACCTTCCAGGTTATGTCGATATAGGACTCATTTTACTGTGGATATAGATACCTTTGTACCGGTTTCCTCCAGCATCTTCACAAGGTCCATTGCTGTTGTTCTGAGATTGATTTGCACTTTTCACACCAAAGTACGTTCATCTCTAAGAGACAGAACGCGTCTCCTTCCTGAGAGTATTGACGGCTGCGTGGTCCCATGATGTTTATACCTATGTCCTATTGTTTGTACAGATGAATGTGGTACCTCCAGGCGTTTGGAAATTGCTCCCAAGGATGAACCAGACATGTGGAGGTCTTCAATTTTTTGTCTTAGGTCTTGGCTGATTTCTTTTGATTTTCCCATGATGTCAAGCAAAGAGGCACTGAGTTTGAAGGTAGGCCTTGAAATACATCCACAGGTACACCTCCAATTGACTCAAATGATGTCAATTAGCCTATCAGAAGCTTCTAAAACCATGATATCATTTTCTGGAATTTTCCAAGCTGTTTAAAGGCACAGTCAACTTAGTGTATGTAAACTTTTGACCCACAGGAATTGTGATACAGTGAATTATAAGTTAAATAATCTTGTCTGAAAACAATTGTGTCATGCGCAAAGTAGATGTCCTAACCGACTTGCCAAAACTATAGTTTGTTAACAAGACATTTGTGGAGTGGTTGAAAAAAAAAGTTTTAATGACTCCAACCTAAGTGTATGTGAACCTCCGACTTCAACTGTATATATATATATATATATATATATATTTATTTATTTATTTATATATATATATACACTGCTCAAAAAAATAAAGGGAACACTTAAACAACACAATGTAACTCCAAATCAATCACACTTCTGTGAAATCAAACTGTCCACTTAGGAAGCAACACTGATTGACAATAAATTTCACATGCTGTTGTGCAAATGGAAGAGACAACAGGTGGAAATTATAGGCAATTAGCAAGACACCCCCAATAAAGGAGTGGTTCTGCAGGTGGGGACCACAGACCACTTCTCAGTTCCTATGCTTCCTGGCTGTCACTTTTGAATGCTGACGGTGCTTTCACTCTAATGGTAGCATGAGACGGAGTCTACAACCCACACAAGTGGCTCAGGTAGTGCAGCTCATCCAGGATGGCACATCAATGCGAGCTGTGGCAAGAAGGTTTGCTGTGTCTGTCAGCGTAATGTCCAGAGCATGGAGGCACTACCAGGAGACAGGCCAGTACATCAGGAGACGTGGAGGAGGCCGTAGGAGGGCAACAACCCAGCAGCAGGACCGCTACCTCCACCTTTGTGCAAGGAGGAGCACTGTCAAAGCCCTGCAAAATGACCTCCAGCAGGCCACAAATGTGCATGAGTCTGCTCAAACAGTCAGAAACAGACTCCATGAGGGTGGTATGAGGGCCAAGCTTACAGCCAAACACCGTGAAGGACGTTTGGCATTTGCAAGAGAACACCAAGATTGGCAAATTCGCCACTGGCGCCCTGTGCTCTTCACAGATGAAAGCAGGTTCACACTGAGCACGTGACAGACGTGACAGAGTCTGGAGACGCAGTTGAGAACGTTCTGCTGCCTGCAACATCCTCCAGCATGACCGGTTTGGCGGTGGGTCAGTCATGGTGTGGGGTGGCATTTCTTTTAGGGGGCCGCACAGCCCTCCATGTGCTCGCCAGAGGTAGCCTGACTGCCATTAGGTACCGAGATGAGATCCTCAGGCCCTGTGTGAGACCATATGCTGGTGCGGTTGGCCCTGGGTTCCTCCTAATGCAAGACAATGCTAGACCTCATGTGGCTGGAGTGTGTCAGCAGTTCCTGCAAGAGGAAGGCATTGATGCTATGGACTGGCCCGCCCGTTCCCCAGACCTAAATCCAATTGAGCACATCTGGGACATCATGTCTCGCTCCATGCTTTAGTCCAGGTCTGGGAGGAGATCCCTCAGGAGACCATCCGCCACCTAATCAGGAGCATGCCCAGGCGTTGTAGGGAGGTCATACAGGCACGTGGAGGCCACACACACTACTGAGCCTCATTTTGACTTGTTTTAAGGACATTACATCAAAGTTGGATCAGCCTGTAGTGTGGTTTTCCACTTTAATTTTGAGTGTGACTCCAATCCAGACCTCCATGGGTTGATAAATTTGATTTCCATTGATCATTTTTGTGTGATTTTGTTGTTAGCCCATTCAACTCTGTAAAGAAAAAAGTATTTAATAAGAATATTTCATTCATTCAGATCTAGGATGTGTTATTTTAGTGTTCCCTTTATTTTTTTGAGCAGTGTATATATACATATATATATATATATATATATACAGTGCCTTGCGAAAGTATTCGGCCCCCTTGAACTTTGCGACCTTTTGCCACATTTCAGGCTTCAAACATAAAGATATAAAACTGTATTTTTTTGTGAAGAATCAACAACAAGTGGGACACAATCATGACGTGGAACGACATTTATTGGATATTTCAAACTTTTATAACAAATCAAAAACTGAAAAATTGGGCGTGCAAAATTATTAAATGTGGCAAAAGGTCGCAAAGTTCAAGGGGGCCGAATACTTTTGCAAGGCACTGTATATATGTATATAAAAATAAATAAGCACAACATGTAAAGTGTCGTTCCCTGTTTCATGAGCTGAAAAAAAAGGTTTTACATTCAAATTTTACATACGCACAAAAAGCGTATTTCTCTATAATGTTGTGCACACATTTCCAAGATAATTTGTCCACCTGACGAGTGGCATATCAAGAAGCTAATTCAACAACATGGTCTTTACACAGGTGCACCTTGTGCTGGGGACAATAAAAGGCCGCTCTAAAATGTGCAGTTTTGTCACATAACACAATGCCAATGATGTCACATGCTTTGAAGGAAAATGCAATTGGCATGCTCACTGCAGTATTGTCCACAAGAGCACTTACCAGATACTTTTATGTTAATTTCTCTACAATAAACCGCCTCCAACTTTGTTTTAGAGAATTTGGCAGTAGTATGTCCAACCAGCCTCACAACCACAGACCACATGTAACCATGCCAGCCTGGGACCTTTACATCTGGCTTCTTCACCTGCGACATCGTCGGGGACCAGCCACCCGGACAGCTGATGAAAATGAGGAGTATTTCTGTCTGTGATAAAGCCCTTTTGTGGGGAAAAACTCATTCTGATTGGCTGGTCCTGGCTCCCAAGTGGGTGGGCCTATGCCCCATAGTTGCGCCCCTGCCCAGTCGTAAAATTCATAGATTAGGGCCTAAAGAATATAGTTAATTTGACTGATTTCCTTATATGAACTCCGTAATATCGTTGAAATTGTTGCATGTTGCAATTATATTTTTGTTAGAAATAGAAAGAAAGAAATAGAAAAAGAAAGAAATATAAATATAAATAATTACGACAAAATATTTAAATGCCTTTGAACAGGATATGGTAGTATGTGTATCAAGTAGGTCCACCACCTAAAGGACATCCAGCCAACTTAAAACAACTGTGGGAAGCATTGGGGTCAATGCCAGCATCCCTGTGGAACATTTTCGACACCTTGTAGAGTCCCTGCCCGACAAATTGAGGCTTCTCTAATTGCACAAAAAAAAGGGAGGGTTGCAACTCAATATTAGGAAGGTATTCTTAATGTTTGGTATACTCAGTGTACATCATTAACTGCCTTTGATGGTGTGTCTTTACTTTTTCTATTTGAAGACAGTGTACATCGTGTTACAGAATAACCAGCAGAATTCAACTGGATAGCTATTAGCATGAACGGCAGGCGACATGTTCTTTCTACCTCGGGTTCCAGGGAATTATTTCCGTGGTGCACCATAACAAACACTTGATTTGGAGCCACGTCTCATAGTCGTGTGATTCTTACAGAATTTGAATTGATTATCATGTCACTCAGTAAATCCACACCCCCTAAATCCCAAACAGTCCCACACTTTTACCAGGCTCTATGCGCCAGGCGTCAAGCCTGGGGACGAGGTTAAAGCTGAGGTAAGGGGGTGAGGTTTGGCGCTAGGGTTAGGGTTGAGCCAGGATGAGCCAGGATGTCGATTGAGCGAGGATGTGTTATTTTGTATTGGATAAAAAGTTATGAGTTGGGTAAACTGATTGATTCATTTTGAGTTAGTTATGTTTTTGTTGTTGTCGAGTTGAGTAAACTGTTGATTAATTTGAGCTTGGTAAACTTTATTATTATTTAGATAAATGCATTATTTCGAGTTGGTTTGTGTTGGTTAAACATTTTGGGAAACGTTTTTTGAGTTGGATATACTGATTGGTTAATATTATTTTGAGTTGGATAAACTTATTAAAAAGTCCCTCTGGCTAGAGGATTTTCCTCAACACCGACTGGGAGAAACAAGAGGGCTCAATAGAAAAGTTATACTTGATTTCAAAGCACGGTAATAATGACAAGTTATGAGACTCCTCTAGTTCCCTCCAGGGCCTCTAAATAGTTTTCACTGGTTATTTGATTGTCAGTACTTAGATCAAACACTTAGCCAGAGTGACAATTTTACAAAGAAAAAAAAGAACTTTTTTTCAGAGGGGGAAAAAATACTAATTACAAATGGCATTGGAAGAAAGAGAAAACAGCCCTTCCCCTGTGCCTTTGTTGTTCTCCTTTAATTCTGTTAATTGGCCCTAGGTAAAGATTAGCTGCTCTTGCCAATTTAATACAGGCTCAAATGAAGCTGCACTCACACATGCACACACACACACCATCTCTCTGCCTGCCTGCCTGGTTGCTATTGACACAGTGTCAGAGCTAAGAGGGGATGGCTTAATCAGCACGGACATTCTCTTCATTGATTTGACAAGGCTACGTAATGACCTTGTTGTTTTGGTAAAGGTTGACTGTTCATCTGCGATGGTGCTGATGATGCACTGGGCATGCCACATCGTCATGGAAACCGCTATCACACATGGCTGAGCTGGAATAGATCGTTTTTGTATATCTGTCTCCGTATCTGTTTTTCTGTCTTCCTCTCCTTTTCTCTCCATCTTCCTCTGTCTCTCTTTTGTATGTTGTTCACTGGGGCTGATGTGATGTGATCAGAGGTGTGTGTGTGTGTGTGTGTGTGTGTGTGTGTGTGTGTGTGTGTGTGTGTGTGTGTGTGTGTGTGTGTGTGTGTATTTGCACGTGCCTGAGTGTGTGTCGTGTGTATAACACCCCAGCTTGATATCCAGCGAGGTCAAAGAGAAAGGCAGTAATTGGTGTCAACATGCCTCACATCACTGTCATGGAAATCCAATCATTACAGCCATCCCAACATGGATTGACTGAACCCAACACGACTGGGAGAAACAAGAGGCTCAATAGAAAAGTTATAGCCTTTGTACTTCTACTGACTGTCGTTTCATTTAGCTTGCTAGCAGTTCATCTGGAAAATAATTTTTACACTTTATTGATTTACCAAATGGCCCATAATGACTTCTCAAAAGCACTGTTTATTCACGACAGCAGCCAAGATAAATACAATTTTAAAAAGATAAAGAAACTAGGGCCTACCTACGCATGGCTTTTCAAGCCTCATAAGATGGCTGTTTTGAGGGCGTTCGTTCTCCTTTTGATATCGCTCTCATCCTTGATGTGAGTTCAAAGCGGAACTAACAGGCTCCCCGTGCAGCTTTCTTGGGCGATGCATGATCTGGCAGCAGCTGTGTTGTATTTAGATCAACAGCACCTTGCTTTATTTTTATTAGGGCCTAAAGAAATCCAGTGTTAGCTTGCGCTAGCATCGTGCTTCATCTCCTGGTTCCTAGCCACAGGCACTCAGGCATCCTCCAGAAGACACTCGTCGTTTCTGTGTGGTTGATTTGCGAGGAGCTCGAGGTTCATGATGCTATCGGGTGCTGTCAGACCAATCACAGAAGCCCCCAGGCGTCTGCTGGATAGACCATGCCATTCATTGACACCAGACGGTAAATATTATTGGCAGCCTGACATCCTCTCTCTGGCGGTGACTGTCACTGGTTGTGTAAAATCGGTAATAAGCAACATGATGGGGCCACTGTCTGTACACGCCACGGTGAGACTATGGAGGCCCAGTGTTAACCAGAGGACTGGGTGACAGAAAATATATATGATGATTCTTGTCATATTTAGGTACACTCAAAGTACTAAGTGCAATAGATGCATCCATCCATAGGGCACTATGGGGAATTCAGAACTGAGCTAGATGTACATAAATTAAACCTAATTCATTTTTTACGCCCTTTCATCTCTGCGCACATTCTGAACTCGGGGAAACACATGTGGGGTGCAAATCACAGAAAGGGGTGTGGCAGAGGTGTGTTTACAGATGTTCTGACTTTGATTTTATTCTCCTCTTAATTCCGCCATCTTTATGCGCGAGGAAACCATGAATAAGGTTGCGTGAACCTGTCGGTTCCAAGTGGAAAAACTTCTACTTTCTTTTCTCCATACACTTTCATTTATACGAGACACAGGAGAGAAGCGGTCCACTGGTTAAAGTTGTATGGCATGAGGTGCTCTTTGATAATGGGATGAGATCCTTTAAAACAAAAATAAGTTCATTCTGGATACTGAACAATGCCTAAAAAGCCTTTGCGCAACAAAAACATCTGGGTGTAATCAAGGCACTCATTTACAAAGGCTTTTTCGGCATTGTTTACTATCCATGACCAACTTATTTTTCTTCTACTGTATACATCGAAAAGAGCTATTGATAAAAGCTAGGTAAATGAGTAATCCATTTGGATAATGAGATTGTATGGGCTAAATGACAATTGTTTTAGATTTTACCTTATGATCGATGGAGACAACATTTTAACCAGCCATATGGCAGCAAACTGAGAAGCATATCATCAGGACAGGTATTTATGCCCCTTTCCCACAGTGAAGTATGAAATGCTGTGCCCATATGCAGAATTGTAATTTTATGGGCTGAAACTTGGAGATGCAAGCTAAATGGGATGACAAGGCAAAGCCGTGCAGAATGAAAGTCGCGCCTTTGTGCGTTCTAGAATGTTTTTATTGTATGCCCGACTTTTCCTGTTTCCTACTATTTGTATTATATTACATATTATTAGCCACTATCGGTAGCGACCGTTAGTAATAACCACATATTTAACTGCCAATTTAGTGTTAGTGCCTATCAGTTGGTACCCTACATTTCGTATCATTCCATTACATCGTTTGATTTACCCTACCTTTATTTGTTTCCTTTGTAAATACTGTCAGGTCCTTGTGGTTGTTGATGAGAGTCACAAGTAATAGTGGATCCTATTTAATGAAGACCAAATACAAATTGTAGGCTTACTAAATCATTATGGAGTGCAGACCAACCCGTTAGTTTGGCATAAGACCCTTATCATCACACAGTTCCATGATCCCTATTAGAATTCTATTGTACACTACTTCCAACAATACCATTGAATAATATGTGGCAACTTTCAGAGTGAATTAAAGTACTGTTGTTTTTGTTCGTGGATAAAGGCTCTCCAACCCTATTTTTCCATGAAGTAGGATTTAGGAATAAATTACATTTCATTAGTACATTACAGTAATTTAGCAGACATTCTTATCCAGAGCGACTTACAGAAATATTGGTGTAAAATCTGTGTTTTTTTCTGCCTAATATTTTTTCATCTCTATCTTTCCATATCCTGAACATGGTCTCCATAGGTTTACATTCCAGTCTTGTGCCAATCAAATTGTAAATACAAGTACACAGTATTTAAAGGGATGGCTTTAGATAAATTAACAGAGCGGGTGTGTTTTCTGGGATTGACTCATATTTACTCAGTGCACTCATCCTCAGATAAGGTAAGTTTGAATACCAACTACTGAGAAGTGTGTAAATCAAAAAGCATAAAAAAGGCATTGATTTCCTATATCTGAATCAGCCCCTAACAGAATAAAAGGTTACCAAAAATGCTAAGAAAAGTCAATGATCACAGATGTGGCGGGGGATGAAAATATGTTGCTTTGCTGAACATCAATGACTGTGTTTTTCACGGTACAAAATGACATCAGAACGTGTTATCTAGCGCACAAAGAAAGACCCTAACGCAGAGACAATGACAGAGCCAGCATTATTCCTATGTTCCTTGCAAGGAACAGGTACGGTGAGACAGCTTTGCCATCTCTGTATCTCCAAGTCCCAGAGGGACACATTGATAGCGGAATAAAGTACACGGTCATAAACGTTTCACACCAGCACCTCTTACTGTATGATTACATTTTTATGGTTCATATTCAGATATCGCCTGGTTCGTGTTGTGTTGTAAGCAGAATATTCAGGCAGGCCCAGAGGTAGTTGGCTAGTGTTTCTCCCTCTCTCTGTTTTATTGAGAGGTGATAGAGGGAAAGGGGGGTTCCTGCCTGGTTTCGTTCAGTAAACACACTGCCAAGCTAAATGGCTGATCAATCAATTTCAGCTCTATCGATCTGCATCAGTTCTGCCTGCGTGCACACACCCGGAGCCACTTTATTGTAAATCAATCATTTTGAAAACATCTCACAGAGGAGCCCATCCTCTCTAACAAGCCATCAATTCCAGCCGCCTGGGTGCCACCCTTATCAGGCTACAAATCAACACAGCCACCAACATCTGCTCCATCTCCAACCCATCTCTCTCTCTCCTTCTTCCTCTCTTTCCTTGTCAGTCTCCCCCTCTCTCTCCATCTCGATTTATATGTCTCTTTATTTTCCTCACCCTCTACCCCCTCTCTCGTTCTACATCTCCCTTTCTCTCTGTCGCTCTTGTTTTTCTTTCTGCAGCTTGTCGTCTTGTGATGGCGAGGCTGAGGGAGTGCAGAGGCGGCGGGCAGGCGTTGAATCGTCACCGCACCACTTTAGATAACCCAAGGGTAATAGTGTTTGCACATTTTAGAGAGAAATAAGGACAAATGCCAATGCGGGTCATATATTCTCCTTCTGTTTAGCTGCTTGATGTTGGAGTGTGAAATTACACACTTCAACTCAGAGGCGACGAGGAGGAGGACCAGCTCTGCACGCACGCACACACAGTGGAATTGCTTTCTACTTTAACATCTCTCCTGGGGCCTCCCGAGTGGCGCAGTGGTCTAAGGCACTGCATCACAGTGCTAGCCACTAGAGTTTCTGGGTTCGAGTCCAGGCCCTGTTGCAGCCGGCCGCGACCGGGAGACCCATGGGGCGGTGCACAATTGGCCCAACGTCGACCGGGTTAGGGGAGGGTTTGGCCGGCCGGGATGTCCTTGTCCCATTGCACACTAGCGCCTCCTGTGGCGGGCCGGGCGCAGTGCTCGCTGACACGGTCGCCAGGTGCACAGTGTTTCCTCCGACACATTGGTGCGGCTGGCTTCTGGGTTAAGTGGGCATTGTCAAGAAGCAGTGCGGCTTGTTTGAGTTGTGTTTCGGAGGACGCATGCCTCTTGACCTTTGCCTCTCCCGAGTCCGCACGGGAGTTGTAGCGACAAGACTGTGACTACCAATTGGATACCACGAAATTGGGGAGAAAAAAGGTGTAAAAGTAACAAAAAATACATTTATCCTAATATTTCTCTACGTTGTGATTTAACTAACATCAATAATGATTCATAATATAAATAAGAGAAGTATGGAACCACCTTTTACCATCACATAGCTGATATTCTATTTTCAATCACTACATGTACGTTGATATATGAGCTAAGAGAGGCTGATGTGCTCTTAGACCCATTCTTACCATTCACCATGGATCCCGTCCGATTGACAGGCGTAAGTGATGGAGCAGGTAATAGCATGTCACTAAATGTACATCAAGAGTAATGCCTGTATGATGCTACAGCATGCAGGGATCAGGGGATTGGTGGCTTGCCTTGGAGCACAGGGTCATTGACGTCTCACTGGCTATACAGATAGAGGAAAATTTAATAGACATTCATCTTCAGTTCCTCCCCTCCTCTCCCTCTATCCCTCGGGAAAGCCAAGGTCAAAGACAGGGGCGTTGTATAGACATCACCACCATTTAGAGGCTCTATTGAATCTGTATCGAGTAAATTTAAAGGCAATGTTTCCGCATTGGCGGAGACTGCATTCACGGTAAACGCTGCATATGTTGGCTCAATCTGAAACGACGCTTCAGCGATAGAAACTGAATAGAGCCCTTAGTCTTGTTGTACCTGTGTAGGATCACAAATATAATATACTGAACAAAAATATAAATGCAACATGCAACAATTTCAAAAATTTTGCTGAGTTACAGTTCATATAAGGAAATCAAGTCAATTGAAATAATAATGAATTAGTCCCTAATCTATGCATATCACATGACTGGGCAGGGGCGCAGCCACGGGTGGGCCTAGGTGGGCATATGCCCACCCACTGGGGAGCCAGGCCCAGCCAATCAGAATGAGTTTTTCCCCACAAAAGGGCTTTATTACAGACAGAAATACTCCTCAGTTTTTCATCAGCTGTCCGGGTGGCTGGTCCCCGACGATGTCGCAGGTGAAGAAGCCAGATGTAAAGGTCCCGGGCTGGCATGGTTACATGTGGTCTGTGGTTGTGAGGCCGGTTGTACATACTAGTGACAAATTCTCTAGAACAACGTTGGAGGCAGCTTATGGTAGAGGAATAAACATTGATTTCTCTGGCAACAGCTCTGGTGGATATTCCTGCAGTCAGCATACCAATTGCACACTCCCTCAAAATCTGTGGCCTTGTGTTGTGTGACAAAACTGCACATTTTAGAGTGGCCTTCTATTGTCCTCAGGACAAGGTGCACCTATGTAATAATCATGCTGTTTAAATCAGATTGTTGATGCGCCACACCTGTGAGGTGGATGGATTATCTTGACAAAGGATAAAATGCTCACTAACAGGTATGTAAACCAATTTGTGCACAACATTTGAGAGAATTTGTGCATATGGAAAATGTCTGGGATCTTTCATTTCAGCTCATGAAACATGGAACCAACACTTTACATTTTGCGTTTATATTTTTGTTAAGTGTAAATATCTACATTTTTTATGTGTGTCAATGTATATGACACAGCATCTAGGAAACTGTAGGATCACAGAGGTTTAATATGTTCTAATTATATTTCAATGTGTAACATTAGGATAGTCTGCTCTTATAGGACATCATCCAGGGCGAGGCTGTGATGGAGAGAACTTGTAATCAACAAGCTGTTTTGTGTGTACGTTTCATGTTAATTGTTGTATGTATATTTGCCCCTTGTCGAATTAAGTATTATTAAACAGAATATTAACACCTTGTGATACTTTAGTATATTGTCATTGACTATGGTCTATTTTCTCCCAATGCTGTACAGTGCTTAAGACTAACATGCATCACTGTATGGAATATACACATTTTCTAATGCTGGAAGGAAATGCGAGGAGACGTTCCAGTTTTAGAACACAAATACATCCATTTTAATTTGAGAAAATACAAAAAGAAATCATGTACAATTTATGTACAAACTTTTTGTACAAGACAGTATATTTATCAGCAGATTATATTTGACAGAGTCAGGTAGATCAACTCAGCACCATCAAATTCTCCATATATCTATTTTCGCTTCGACAAAACTAAGTAGGCTATTTCAAACTCCCGATTCCTGCAATGACCATGTGCCAAAGAATCAGATATGTGACATGTGAGAGCAATGTCCTGAATTCCATCTGAACTGATAGGCAGCCCCCCACCACCACCACCCCCCCCCCCCCCCCCACAAAAAAACTGCATTTTTTTTCCTCCATCAAAATCAACTTCAAAATTGCCAACTGCAATATCAATGTGTTGTTAAGACTTAAATCCCCCATAGTATTATATATTTTATTACATCTAGTACATTTTCCAGCAAATAAGTTATATCCATCCTTTACAGCAAGAAAATAGATTAACAAAAATATGAAACAATGTGTGAAGTTTCATAGTCCTGACTCTTAAGTTGACTAAAACACCGACAGGTGTTCTCAAGCACATGAAACAGCCTGGCCTGTGCTCTCTGTGCATCCTTCAGTCATTCATACCTTCTACCACACAACAAACATGTTTTAACATATCTCTCTGCAGTCTCCTAACAACAAGTTAGGTACCTTAGGCTACAGACAGTACGACCAACACAGATGCATGATATGTTGAAGGTTGATGAGCAGTGTCCCTGCCCCATGTACCCTTCCCTCCTTTTCAATGCCACTTTTTGCTATAGTGGGTCTTCAAACAGGCCCTCCTTTAGACCTACAGCACTGCCTGGCACTCTACTGGCATGGATGCATTGATGGCTTGGATGTTCCCCATGCCAGTATAAGATGCCATGCTCGAATACATTTACTTCCCTTTCTGAGAGGAACTAACTCAACCCTTACTCATTCTGAATAAGTGAGTGAGTCTGTGAATGACTGGACGATGCTTGTTCAACAACACTTTTCATGGCACTTCAAAACACTCTAAAACTTTAGAGGTGTACATTGCAAAGACTTCAACATCTAATACAAACGTATGATATGGTATAGAGCAGTACCTTAGATTTGTGGAGTATTTGCGCTGGAAAGAGATAAAGCTTAAAGACCTTAGAATGTAAGAACAGGTTTCAGTCCAGTGTTGTGATTTTTTTTCCCAGTTTGAGTCAAACCAGTCACACAAATTGTGGGTACACGTATTGAAAAAACAAACAAACATTTAGATACAATGAAATGGACTATTCTGTAAGTATGTGTCTGCTTTGGGTTGTGATTTGTACCATTTGATTTCTGAGTAAAGTGGTATTTAAGTACTTCTGAATACAAAAAAGAAAACTCTGTAAACAATCAATAAGCAGTAGTGACAGTTTCAAACAATCCATGGATATTACTATGGTAACATAATTGACTAGAGCTGACAAAATGGAATGTAAACCTGATAAGAAAAAACTATTTTAACAAGAACAGTAAAATTAAGTATGTCCTCTCTTTATTGTGATATGCCTTGCTGAATTGGTGCTACCCTATGTCTGCATCTCTGTGATGGTTGATATTACCAGGTCAAATTACACCGGCTCTTTCCAAATTTGTTGTTCTAATGTGGAAAAGGATCTTTAATTTCAAAAGTCTAGTTTTTCATTTTTTTTCTTCATATATGGCAAAATAATAATTTTGTCCTTTGTCAATACTATGTATAATGAATTAAGTCATTGTCAGTATCAAATATCAATTCCTTATTTTTCACACTAGCAAGTATATTATTAACAACCCAATTATACATAGATTTTTACTCACATATTTTCTGAAAATAATTCTACTTGCTACAAAGTGTGACGACAATGTAATCACAATTCAAAAGTTCACCTCAGGACAATGTCAATGAGCCCACAGTAGAGTTGCAACACACCCAATAGACAGACAGAAAGCTTAGGTCATTTTGCTTCAGAAAGTCATGTGATCTATATAATGGGAGGAATTTACACAACATATTTAGATAGACAGATTTTTTTTTTTTTGGAGGGGGGGGGGGGGGGGGGTCTCACGAATGACAGGTCTTTAGAAATACATGATCTTTTGTCTATATTATCATGGCTATCTGTTCACTGCAAACAACCTGATGATGGTCTAATAATCTCTCTCTGTCACATAGTTTGAAACATGTCCATGGAGAATGACAGTATACACGCACATAAATACTTCAGTGTATCCCTCCTTAGAAAGAGACCTAATTTAGGTCAATCATTGATAGTGAAGGTCACACAGTTTCCCCCTCAGAAGAGAACAAATGGCTGAACGCCTCAGATCCAGCTTCATGCACCTTTCCGATTGGCTCTGTCTGGGTATTACTTACACCCATTGAAACTAAAGTTTTTTTGCGATTGTTTTACCCCATTTCCATTTGACTCACACATCTGTATTCGTATTCACTTGTCGATGAAAATGAGCAGTCTTATACACAGCGATAAGGTTTATCAATACAGCTACAGAGATCCTTCAACTAAGCCCATCTACGTTTTAAGGAGCACTCAACAGTTAAAGACAAAAGCTTAAATTTAGGTAATCTCCTATACAATATTGACTTTTAATAATGACTATACTTTCAGGGATGGTCTTTGTTGCAAAGAGGAGAGAGGATTTATACTGTTCTTCAATGATGCATGTCTAATTATAAGTATTTCAGAATTTATATTCATCATTTTGGTAGGATTATGTTAAATAAAGCAATTAATTTGGGAATAAAAATCTTATATGCAATTAAAGGCCTGGTAATATTAAAAATGGATTACTTTCATAAAGCATTATTCATTAGGTCATGTGTAATAATAAGTAGAAAATGAGTATGCTCATATGGATATAACATAATCATGTTTGTTTATATAAAGTAGCCAGGTTTAGTTTTTAGTTGGATCATCTGTGACTCCATACACTCTCATTTCCAAGGCTGCAGCTCTGTCTGGGTTGCTTTAAGATCAAAACAAAATCTGTCCATTTTGAACACACACACTGATGCCATGACCAGCATAACATGAAGAACACAGGCAGCATTCTCCAGCTTTCTTCATAGTCATCAGCGGCATCGTTTTAAACCAAACTATGATTGAGCTTTTCCCTAACGTTTACCTACATAGAGTTTAGAGGTGATATGATGGCATCAGGATTGGCAGCGGAGAACATCCAAGCTCTTTACTGCCTCTGTTACCAACCCTGTGCCAGGCAGTGGTTCTGGTCAAAGGAGGACCCATTGATGCCCATTTTACGCAATATGTGGCATTGCTTCTCCAAATGTCTCATCAAACAAAAAACATTCAAATTAGATGCTTATTTTTTCATTCTTAAATCCCAATTTTCACCAAAGATATCATGGCAAAGGTTTGGACTTAAAAGCTTTCCCTAAAGTTTTAGGGCACACAGCTAATGTTTGTAACAAAAATGTTCAGCTCAATCATAGTTGGTGTATTACCGGTGATGTGACTAAGTATAGAAACGTGTTTATTTAGTTCATTAGTTGATCCGCAACCCCCAGACAGATCTAGTTCCTATTTGTCTTGGATGATTGTAGCCTTGATCCCACATGACGCTCCCCCAGAGGCTGAACCACCATCACAGACACGCTGATGGAGAGATGATGATGATACCAATTTGTGCATTTAACTCAGATGTACCACCAATGTTCTTACAGAGGGGACACGTCACTGCCATGTACAGTACACACATTGCATGTACATACCATATCTGTCTGTCCACACAAGGAGCAAGAGAAGGCTGTCTTTTCACCCCATTCATGTTTTCGCCAGGGACGAGACAAGGTTGTCCATTCACCCCTTTCATGTTTGCACATAAGGGATAGGACAAGATTGTTATTTCATCCCTTTTATGTTTTCAGTTTAAGGTGCTCATCTGCGCTCTATTGTTATAGAAGGGATCAGGGACATACCATGCGATGATAGGAGCTTGAAACGCTGTCATAGACATCATTATCATCCATATTCATTGTGATATCACCAGAACAGATGTAAGTACAGCGTAGCTATATACTCTGTCAGCCAGCTTATCCAAGAACTGTCTCTTACTGTACTCTGAGTCTCAAGACACCTGATTTTCAATATGATCCCATTCTACAGGACTGGAATGCATTAATTGATTACTCAACAGTGTGATGACATACAGTAGCATACCCTAAGCAGTGACGTAATGGATCTTTCCACATTACATCTCTCCAAATGACAAGCAGCTTTTCTTTCATTCAGTGAATCAACAAACCAAAAAGCTGACACTTTCTGTGATGGTAGTTGTTTTGGGACGATATCAATGTTTCAAGTCGTCATGTTGCAAAAGAAGGTGGTCAGTTTTTGTGCAAATAGAACAGAAGCAGATAGGGAGTATGAGTGGTGAGCGGTGAACCCCAGCCGGTTTTCTGGATCTTTTGGAGATGTTATGATATTGTGATGAGAAAACTGCCACGGCCCTCATCCTCCAACAACCAGTAGTAACCTCAGCTACAGTAGCCATGGAGTGTGGTCACACAAAGATGTGAACTATTGCAAATAATGACAGGAAGTACTTTTTCTTCTCTTTTTCAACTCTTAAAATCATTTTAAAAAGTGCTAGGGGGATGAACAATCCTTATTTGATTGTCATTATGTACATCTCTATGGAAGATTGATAAATAAAACATTGTCCATTGTAGAACATGGAAGTAACATTAAAGGTATACACATAGGAGGTCCCTTCAAGTTGTGGTGTTTATGTCAAACCCTTGATCTGTAGAATGAGTGAGGACCAATGAATCAACATCATCATCCCCGTTTGTCATCTCCCTTTCTCTCCTTTCGAAAGAGCATCCAGACTTCTCACGAGTCATCAAGTGGGCCTGGTTTTCAGCATTCATCTTCAACTTCTCTGATTGGTGGAATCAGACTGCTAGTGGATTTGTATTGGTTGATTTGGTTGGCCATGTGAGTGCTCATGGGCTTGATCTGAATGTTCCGTGGGTAGGCATTTTCTGGTTCATCTGTAAACCATTTCCTTTCTGCAGAGGGATGGGGCAAAAACCAAATGTTAGTGTTCAATAATCTACATGGTGTCATGTGATATATTACTGTCTCAGTTTAAGTAGCAGTCTTTTATAGCATGTATGACCATCCAATCCAAAACGCCATGAGGGACCATAGGTTTCAGATCAGTTACTTAATTTTCTTCCAGATAAAGTCATTTCAACTTTGGTGAGTGTGTGCATGTGTGTCTGTGTGAATGTGAGCGTGTGTGGGCATTCAGCTTAGTACTCCGGCTAGTGTGTTACAGAACAAGCATTTGATGTTTTAAACTAAGGTGAAGTAAGATGTCTATCGTCTAAAACCACCACAGGGTTATGAGTGCACAACTTAATGCCTCATATACCTCTGCAATTTAGACTTCATATTTGTCATGCCTTCCCATTTCGGGGAGGTGTCAGTTTGAGATTTCGAGCCTACTCATATCGATACCCGGGCTATGATCTTTAGGTAGCATCGACAGTTTGTGTTAAGTGTGTTACATCGTCCGTGATAGGAAACACCTTGTCTCTGTGGCTCTAGTTGATAGAGTAATACTGAATGTGGATTACAACGTATTTCCAACACTTGGACAACATCAGTCATCTGATCGCATTCAATAGGAAAGAATATGTGCAAACACACAGACCTTTCACACAATGCAATTTGTCTCAAGCTGAAATAAAGCAAACTAAAAAACATGATAAATAATAATGAAATTATACAAAATAGAGGCTCTGTCTAGAGAAAACTAAGAAAAATCATCATCAGGTGAATTAAGGTGTCAAGGAGGTAAAACAGAAAGATAAGTAGAGGAGAAAGGTTGGACCTCATGCAGTGCAGAGATGGTCCTGGGCATGACAGGGAGAGGGCAGAGGCAGCAGCAGCCATTTTGCTTTCCGTTGTTTGAAAGCAAAACTTAAACTGAGGCGTGATGACTTATCCGTACAGGAAAATAACAAAAACACTACAAAACCTCCCCTTGTCATAACAATCTCCACAGGGACAAAGTTATGATTAGAACCCCACGTTAAGGGTGCTATAGTAATAGTAGGACATGCAGAATCGTTAACTTGCATACCTTGGCTCATTCTATTCATCCTTGTTGCACTTCAGAAAGAGAAGTAGGTAATCTAATTAAGTATGGTATTACAATCTACAAGGCAAATAACACGTCTAAAACACAATCACTGATATGACTGGATCTCTTGCTGTACTCTATGTAAGCACTGACACTGTCTGCAATTTATCAAACCAAAATCCTATTTTCTAATACGAGGCCCCATAGCCAAAATATTTTTTTTTTCTTCACTTTTGTATGTTTTATGTTATTTCAGTTTACTAATTGACCCTGACCCTACTTGTCAGATGTTCCCTTATCCCTTTCTACGTTTCAAGATACTGAACAACTACAATTCACTTTCCTAACATGCAATGTTGAAGAGGAAATGAAGGTAAATGCTAAGGAACATTTAAAAGGACACTAAGACATTACAATTCATCTGTTGTATTTCCTCTTAAGAATGAACTTAAAACATCTAACACGGTTCAGGGAGTGGTGTTGGTAGCATGATATATCACCATTATAATCAAATTCTCTGAGTAGCTTTAAAATAATGACTTATCGCTCAATATAACTTAATGTATATATTGTCTTATTCCATACTATGGAAAATATATCAAAATTAAAAACAGAACTAAAAATAAGCATTTGAGATTGAGAACTAGGAACATGGACATGCGATGACACAGAACAGACACAATAACCAGACAGATGTCCACACAGATGGTCGAATGATGTTTCTCATTCATAGACAACCTGCAAAGTTTTGTCTATTTAAATCGTGTCACGTTAAATCCATAACCATGCCATACTGTTTGTACAAATACCAACATATAAGAAGGCTATCCCAATACGAGTCAAATTATTGTGTCGTATAGAAACTAACCGATCTAGCAAAAAATAGCTGGCATACCGGTCACCGGCTTTGTAGCAAGACAACATATGAGAGGTCTTTCTATGTCAAGGTTCCTCATCTTCTTTCAGTGGTATCTTGAGTTCTTAAATGAACGCTCAAATACAGGTTCAATGAGGTCAGCGGGAAATAAGAAGTGTTTTCTTTTGCTCTACCAATATTATTTGTGAAAATAATGCACATCAACGTTTCCATTAATGAGATCATGGTAGCTATGGAGGCAGGCTGAGAGCAAGGACCACATGCTGATGGTTATAGAGCAAAAATTGCAACAAACATGATGTGGACATTGAGCACAGAATCTCACAAACAAAACACAAACCCCAACAAACACACAGATATGGATAATTGACCCAAACAGTGTCTCACCCACGCGCTCAAACACACTCTGGCCACAACCCTACATAGACACAACACCCACACCAAACTTCGATCGGCACCACATACTACTCATGCCCGAGCAAACACAGACTGACATACACACACATAACAAACATCTCATCCACCTACTTCTGTTTGTGGCCGGCCTCCCGGGCCTTGCTGCTGCGGTTCTGCCGGTTGGTGGTGGGGATGGAGTGGACGGACGAGCTCTTTTTGCTGGAGGAATGGGAGGAGTGAGAGCTGTGGGAGAGGCTGGCCCGGGACTGGCCCGCGTTGTGGTCAAACTGCATCAGGCAGAAGATCAGGTCTGTGGGGACCAGCTCAAACTCATACGGAGGGTTGGTGATCACATACCTGTATACAGGACAGTAGTTAGTGGAAGAGAGAACCAAACAATACTGTATAGTCAGTGTCTATTTGCAAAATAGAAAGTTAACAGGGTGGGGTTGAAAACTAATCAGTTAAAAGATTTGAAAAAACTATTTACTTCAAATCAAAATGCTTCTCTGCCCTGAAGGCAGGGCCAGCCCGCCCATTAAGCATGATTAGGCAGCCAACCTAGAGTGGCAGATTGAAGATGGCGGCATTTTGCGGGCTAAACTGACCAAGACGCACCTCCAACTAATACAATTAATCAAACGGCCACCGGACTATTTACATTGAACCCCCCCATTTGTTTTGTACAATGCTGCTACTCACTGATTATTATTTATGCATAGTCACTTCACCCCTACCAACATGTACAAATTACCTCAACAAACCTGTACCCCCGCACATTGACTCGGTACCGATACCCCCTGTATGTAGACTCGTTATTGTTATTTTATTGTGTTACTTAAAAACATTTTTTTTTACTTTAGTTGGTAAATATTTTCTTAACTCTTCTTGAACTGCACTGTTTGTTAAGAGCTTGTAAGTAAGCATCGTGTGGTAAGGTCTAGACTTGTTGTATTCGGTGGATGTGACAAATAAAGTTTGATTTGCATTTGATGCCGTTCCATGATAAGCAGTGCCCACTTTGACAACGACAGGGGCTCAAAATATCTATCTTGTCCATGCCCAGCCCACCTCTCCATGGTTCTGAGACGCAGCACTGTGGCGCTTCCCCAACACTCCATCAAATCATGTAGCCTATACGGTAGAGAGTCTATAGCCTCTGTGGCCTGTTCTGGAGCCTACAGGGTGACCCAATTTATGACAATGTCATGAGACAGACACTTCTTACATCATGTGTATTTGGTAGCATTGCCTTTAAATAGTTTAACTTGGGTCAAACAAGCTTCCCACAATACGTTGGGTGAATTTTGGCCCATTCCTCCTGACAGAGATGGTGTAACTGAGTTGGGTTTGTAGGCCTCCTTGCTCGCACACACTTTTTAGGTTCTCCCCACAAATTTTCTATGGGATTGAGATCAGGGCTTTGTGATGGCCACTCCAATACCTTGACTTTGTTGTCTTTAAGCCATTTTGCCACAACTTTGGAAGAATGCTTGGGGTCATTGTCCATTTGGAAGATCCATTTGCGTGATGTCTTGAGATGTTGCTTCAATATATCCACATCATTTTCCTCGTCATGATGCCATCTATTTTGTGAAGTGCATCAATCCCCCCTGCAGCAAAGCACCCCCACAGCATGATGCTGCCACCCCCGTGCTTCATGGCTGGGATGGTGTTCTTCGGCTTGCAAGCCTCCCTCTTTTTCCTCCTTTCCTTCCTTGTGTCATGCACAAAATAGATGGAGTGTTGGGGGTACAAATACTTAAGTACTTTACTATTTATATTTTTGCCAACTTTTACTTCACTACATTCCTAAAGAAAATAATGTAATTTTTACTCCATACATTTTCCCTGACACCCAAAAGTACTCTACATTTTGACAGGAAAATGGTCCAATTAACACACTTATCAAGATAACTTCCCTGCTGCCTCATCCCTACTGCCTCTGATCTGGCTGACTAACTAAACCACAAATGCTTTGTTTTTAAATTATGTCTGAACGTTGGTGTGGCCCTGGCTATCCGTCAATAAAAAAAATTTAAAAAAATTGTGCCGTCTGGTTGGCTTAATATAAAGAATTTGAAATGGTTTATACTTTTACTTTTGATACTTAAGTACATTTTAGCAATTCCATTTACTTTTGATACTTAAGTATATTTAAAACCAAATACTGTTAAACTTTTACTCAAGTAGTATTTTACTGGGTGACTTTTACTTGAGTCAATTTCTATTAATGTATCTTTACTTTTACTCAAGTAGGACAATTAAGTATTTTTTCCACCACTGACAATCATACAATTGCTGATATTAAAACAGCTAATGTTGTGGCACTAACTGCCTTGAGAGGTGAGAGAGATGGATGTTAAAGATACACAGCGACGGTCTCACCGTTTGGTACACTGGCTAGGCGTGGCGAGGTGAGCGTCTCTCAATCTGTATATTCCGAAGCACAACATGTTGTACGTCTTCAACGCTTTACAAAACAAATCTCCATAGCAACCGCCATCCTGAAAAACAACAAATAACAAAAAAACATCAGGGTGTGTTTTCTAATAATCATTTATCTAAGTGACAAAATAATTCAAGTCTTTGCAAATGTCAAACTGCAGTGCCCTTGATAAGTTCTGCTGGGTGTTTTTGTGGAGATAACAATATACAGTGTAAAGGACATTTAAATCATGCAGGAAATGACACAGAACAACATCCTTTCACTTTGTGACATGGCCCTTCAGAATATGGCCCCTTCAGAATCTGAAGCACTATTGACAACAACTGTAAAACATTTAACACAAGACATATAAACAATACACTGATAAATGAAAAAGTAAAATAACTCATGGGATATTCTCAGACAGCTGCATTATTCCTTTCCATAACACACACTAGAACCCTCCCTTCCTCCTCCTTAACAGATCCCCTCTTGCGTGTTCTCTGTTCTTCACTTTGTATTAAGTGCCGCTAGGAGGCAGGCAGGCAGGATTGGGTGCTACTGGGGAGTGCCAAAATGTGTCCGCTCGGTTTAAACATCCACTTACCCCCAAGTCGGCAAAGGGCCCGTCATAGAGGGCTAGCTGGGCTACACGACACCTGTCTCGGTTGGCCAGTGTCTGTGGCGTGCTGTAGCCCCCTCGCAGGGCGTTCTCTTCGGCCAATAGAGCCTCTAGCTCCGGGGTGGCTCCCCCAGTCACCAGCGTCCGGATCAGGGTGAGGATATTATCGTTGAAGTATGTCTGCGGACATAAGAGGATGTGAGATCCGTAAGTAAGGATACGCCATTAGAGCCACAACGGTAGAGGATATGTGGCAGATGGAGAAGGGGAGAGATGGGGAAGAATGAGGAGAGGTTTGGATGATAGGGAGGGAGGGAGAATGATGAGGAGAAAGGGATGGGAGAGAGGGATGGGAGGCATGAAGAGAAGTGGGGGGAGGGGATAGGGAGAGATGGGAGAGAAATTAGGAAAGATGAGGAGGGATGAGGAGAGAAAAATCGAGAAATAGGGATGTTTAGAGAGAGACATGGAGTGGACCATGTTATCTAGACCCCGGGCCTGTCTCTTCATACAGGCCAGACAGAAAGGTGAGGAGACAGGGCAGACCAATTACAGAAAAAAGTTTTCTTGTACCGGAACTAGTTCCATTTGACATTCATTCACCAGACTTGCTTACCAAAACAACTTCTACTCAACTTCTCCTCATAGACTGGTTTTGCAGGTTTCACATCAATACCATTACTCCTTTAATAAAATACATTAAAAAGCTGGAGCAAGCATGTTGATAATGCATATTGTTCCAACAGGTATAGAAATACAATAGCAGAATAGAAGCTCTAGTGCTCTATTTTAACAAACCTAACGCAATAGTAAATCTAAGTGCTGGCGGTAGCGCTGTAGGACTGGGAATGTGTTTTCACAGACGTTATTATGAGCGCAATACCTGCTGGTGGCCCGAAAGGCCTGTCATAGGTGTGACTTGGGCTTGGCCACTAACTGGCCAATCAAGGTGTTCCATTGCTTAATATTGTATGTGTTTGTCTCAAGTTCTGTAGGTTATTGATGGTCTTTGCGTTGTCATCTACTCGTCTGGGGGCAAGGAATATTCTTGTCCGAGTCCATTGTCAATTGATTATACAGTTTATTATATTGCATAGGCTACAGTAACAACTGATCGCAACAGTAAAAAAACAAACATCCAGTGTTTGTTCAATATGTAGGCCGGCATTGTAAAATAAGACTTGCCTTATTTAGGACTTGCTTATCTGAACTGTGAATAATGCAAAAGCATGAAGAGTAGACCATTTAGAAACCTTTTATGGATAGGCTACTTCTAATGCATGGCCAGGATAACAAATACATCCGACGCATTATTGTGAAACCAGCTTTCGTTAAAGTAGGGTAAGGCTAGCCTACCGAGGGCTTGGTTTTTAATTAAACTAAATGGCAAACAAGCAATTGTTACAGGAAAATAACTACAATGTTTTTAAATATGAGTGTTACCGGATAATCTTATCTCTCGTTCCATGATGGGCATATGGACATGTAGCCTACAAGGAGGGGTTTTTACACACATCCAAAATAAGACCAGGAGATGGGCAAAAAAATGTAATAGCCTACATAGATAAAAAGGGGATGTCCACTCACTGTTTTGCCGCTGCCAAACTTAATATTTTAATAAAGCTTTGGTGATTAAGATTCATTTCAAAGCAGTCTCCCCAGCTAGCACAGTGGATCTGGGCCGATTCCGGGTGAGAGTCAGATTCGGTTGATGTGATGTGGCCCGAGTCTGGGCCGCCTTCAGCAGTATTACTTATGGCTAGGATTGAGCTCGGGACGATTCCGGTGTGAGTTATCTGGCCCAAATGTATTACTTGGGGCTCGGGCCGATTTCGGTGAGAGTTATCTGGCCCAAATGTATTTCTTGGGACTCGGGCAATTGAAGCTACTCTCTGGCAGATGATTACACGGGCTGCTTTATATAATTAATCTTTTATTATTTTTCCAGATTTTCTCATTGTTTCTGTGATCAAAAAATACAATTAACATTAAATGAAATTCTTTAAGAGTCCTGTGCAGTATTTTAGTATTTTGATACTTTGTTGATAGAGCCTACCGAGAGGCGCAGCGGTCTAAGACACTGCATCGCAGTGCAAACTGTGTTGCTACAGATGCTGTTTCGAGACCCGTGCTGGCCGCGACCGGGAAACCCATGAGGCGATGCACAATTGGACCAGCGTCGTCTGAGTTAGGGCAGGGTTTGGCCGGCCGGGATGTCCTTGTCCCATTGCACTGTAGAGACTCCTGTGGCGGGCCAGGCGCATGCACGCTGACACGTTCATAATTTGTATGTATAAAATGTATAATAGTAATATTTAAAATTACTAAATGGGGTAGTTGTGTATACATCTATTTAAATTTGCATCGGGCCGCTTCTGGGGGGATTCTGGTAAGATGCTGGCAAAGTTGGCTGAATTCCGGTAGACAGAAACAGCCTGATGTACTTAAGGCCGATTCTGGGCAGTCATTCATATTGATTCTGGGCCTAGTCCGACAGCCGATTCCATGCCGATTCAATCAGTTCCAGCCCCCTGGAAGAAGGCCGCTTCTGGGCCGATTCCTCATTGCCAGCTGGGTCACAAGCCAAACCCTTTATCGATCTTGACTACTTGGCGAATGCATTGGTCGGGACAAAAAAAACGCCTTCACTGAGAAGAAGGGAGGCTATGCTTGTTTTTTAATGACATGAAACGAAATGGGAAAAAACTATTTGTTTCTAAATATGAGGTTTACGGGCACAAAAAGCACAAACTTCCATTCGTATATGGGCACTGTGTGACACGGCTGGATAGCCTGTGCTTCCCTTGTCAAAATCCATGTCATAACCAACCTCGTTACAGCTAAAACCAGCTTTTGGTTGGTCTTAAATGTCCCCAGATATTGCCACCCCTCCCACGCAAGCAAGCTCATATAAAACAGGTAAATGACCAATCTGGCGCTATGCTTTAACAGGTCAAAACGAGCGTGTGTTTGACAATTTCACTGGCTTAACGCCAGCCGAAAATAGAGCCCCTAAAGTCCACGTTTGCACTTCATGGAACACAGAGTTCCTATTGCACATTTTTTCACAATATTGTTTTGAACATTCATTCAATGACTGATGCCCGCCTGAGCATTCTAGTCAATGCATTGTCAATTGCCACTAACGAAGATATATAATTATAAGAAGATATATAATATATAATATAATAATAGATATATATAATATATATATAATTATAAGTGCATTAGAGTGGCTTGGAAATACAATGACATTTCTAAAGGAGGAAAATCATTTCTGGAAAACCTTTTGTCATCATTTTGATGTCGGCAGAATGACTTTAGATGCAGTATAATGTTAGCTAGCTAGCATAGATTGAGTCGAGACCATTTTATTTTATTTTATACACACATTTTACTAGCTAATGACAACATTGCCATCTGTCTAAAGTACATTTTACGACATGATAATGATAAACTTTTTTCCTACTAAATATTTGCCTACTTTAACAATGTCATTGTATTTCCAGGCTGCTATAGTGCAATTTAAGCGAAATAGTCATTAGCCGCTGTTAAAAATGACTGGGTTTATCACAACTTTTGGGCACCACTATGGCAGAGAGCGGCTTGATAACGTTAATAACAATGGTACTTTGCAGGGCAGTTGGTAGAGCATGGCACTTGTAACACCAAGGTAGTGGGTTCGATTTCCGAGACCACCCATAAGTAAAAACGTATATGACTGTAAGTCACGCCCTGAGTGGCAGCTCTTCTCCCCAGGCTCCTGACAGCTCTGTGGAGAACCACGATGGATGAGCGCTGTCTATTAGCCACCCTCACCTCTTACCACAGCCAGTGTGTGTGTGAAGGCTACTCAGCTCTCCTCTAACCTCACTCATGATGTGACAAGCTGGAATTAAGCCATCACAGCACCAAAGGGGAGTAGCGATGGTTGGAACGAAGTCACAAGATAATACTTTTTCCGTATCTTCGGAAAAGGGCTGACATTGTTGGAAGAGGAAAGTGTTTTGAAGGCCCACCTTGCGTGTCATATGTGCCATTAGAGGGAACCTCAGCACATTTTTACAAGGCACACCTGTAAAATGCATTCCAGGTGACTACCTCATAAAGCTGGTTGAGAGAATGCCAAGAGTGTGAAAAGCTGTCATCAAGGCAATTGGTGGCTACTTTGAAGAATCTCAAATATAAAATATATTTTGATTTGTGTAACACTTTTTTGGCTACTACATGATTCCATATGTGTTATTTCACAGTTTTGATGTCTTCACTATTATTCTACAATGTAGAAAATAGTAAAATAAAGAAAAATCCTTGAATGAGTAGGTGTGTCCAAACTTTTGACTGGTACTGTACCTTGTTAAAAGATCTAATAAGCCCCTTGAAAGTTCGTTTCGTGACACTTTATTTGAGGAGTGGTGGCAACAACTTCCCTTTTGATGTCAGTGGAGCTGGCAGTGCTGTCTGATCATTGTGGCATTTCATTTACCAACTTCTGCCTACTCCGTATTGCTACCGCGCTGAGCAGATCTTATGATGCTACCACATCCTTTAAGTTTACCCCTTTATTCTCTCTGTATGTGTGTGTGTGTGTGTGTGTGTGTGTGTGTGTGTGTGTGTGTGTGTGTGTGTGTGTGTGTGTGTGTGTGTGTGCGCCTGCGTGCGTGTAACCAGCATTAGAGACAGCAGACATGGGTGCAGGTGAGTAGACATTACCAAGTATACACTACTGAGTTTACAGTCCTTAGTATACAGTACTTAGTTAAGTATGCACGTCTTATAGTAAACCCACTATATGTGTATTGTCCTGTGGCTGCTGTCATCTTGTATGAAAGACTCAGAATCACTTCAAGCCCTTGACTGCTGCATGTTGCAGCCTACCTAAATAAAATATTAATTCAAATATGAATTAAATATATATTTAAATATCGATCAAATATAGACTTCAATTTTACATAAAGGTCTCCTGGCGACTTCTACCCCGTACATGAGAGACATTTAGTATGATGTTGGATTAAATAAAGGATAAACAGGATAAATGATCTAGTGCATACTAAGAACTGTGTAAACTGAGTAGCGTGTACTTAGTATTGTCTACTCACTGCACTCATGAGAGAGTCCAGCACGCTGACAGCGAAGGCAGTTCCGCAGGCGAAGGGCTGTGTCAGGTACAGCTCTGTGTCAGGGTCATCATCATCATCTTGGTCCAGGAACTGAACGTTGGAGTCGTTCACTGAGAGAGGGGAGACCCAAAACACAGTCAGAGAGAGAGAGAGGGCAAGGAGGACACAGCACAGCATGCCAAACACACACCCACACACACACCTGAGGACCAGAGAAGTAGAGAATCGCTGGGTGACTTAGCTAGGGCACTTTTGTGTTGGTGAACTGTGAAGCGTTGTTCGATTTTAGAGTGTTTTTGTGACCCATTGAGTCAATATAAACCAATATTCCTAGTTGGAAACCTGTGTTAATGTTCCTAGTCTACACCCAGTCTTAGGCCCTGACCGGAACAGAATCATTCACTATATTAGAGGAAGACACTTACGGATCCTTCTATGACTCAAGGGCATATATTCTCACAGGTCTCAGGTCTGGAGGTATAGAATAGATAGTGGTGTTTGAACCAAAGCGTTATGGATTTGGCATTCATGGTAGATGCACAGTACATTCCGTCATGAACAAACCATTTCTGTAATTGCATTCAGGACATGGATTTTACCTAGTTGTGTGAAACACCTCAATCCAACATATTGTGTTTTTTATATTCAAGATGATATTGTTCAGGTGAGAAGATCATGCACGTAATGTAACATGCATTTTAAAGCTTTAGTGATATCTCAGATAAGAAAATGTGTGGTCACATCGTCACCTATTGAGATATTGAGGTAATTACCTTTTCCTGAAAGTCAAATGATTATTTAAAACAACAATAATAACATCGAGCTGTGTGGTAAATTCACATAGCCACAGCCTGCTTTTAAAGATCGGAGTAATACGACATTCTGAAATTGTTAATGATGAAAAAAGTTAAAATCATAACATGGCCAGGGTAGAACAATCACTTTCTATACTGTGTAGAATATTGCTAACCAGAGGAAATGAACACAAGATGAAACCATATAAAAACAAACTTTTTTTCGACCATTCGTAAATATGACTTTCCCTAGTAGAACCTTCTGGTCTTTATTTAACCTCAGATGAGAGGGTTCTCTTTCTAGCACCAGCGGACAAGAGCCTGAGATCCAACTGCATTTGAAAAGAGGCTTCACACAACACAAGGCGTTCTTTGACTCCTTCAACATCTAGGCTTAGGTAAAAAAAAAGAAGAAGTAACAACCCCAAAAATAAATAAAAATAAACATCTTAAAGGGAAGGTTTGATCTATAGTTTTTTGAAATATGATTTCTTCCCAGGCTTCCTCTGTGCTGCAGAGGAACAGACATGTCAGTCAACCAGACAAGGGGGCTGATGATGCAAACGGGCCCAGGCCAAAGAGACTGAACCGGGAGGTGGTGGGGTGTTGAGGGAGGGGTTGGGGGCGGGAGTGGGGTGTGTGCTATGAAACAGCCACAAGGACAGACCGAGCAATGATCAAAGTGCCGGAACGATGCTCTGAAAAAAAAAATAAACGGGAAAAAAATAAAAACACCACGGAAAAAAATCATTAAATAAAAGGCCAAAACAAGACAGTCCATTTTTCAACCAGAAACCGAGAATTAAAAATAAAACATGTGTTCAAAGTGAAGCCATGGGAGCAGCCAGCGAGGACCTCGGCTGCAGCCAGATACATCAAGACAAGATGATAGAGATAGAGAGAGGGGGGTGGGGGAGAGAGAGAGAGAACAAAAGAACGAAAGATCGGACGGCAGCGAGCGGAGGACAAAAGCCTGGCTTACCCAGCTCAGTTATCATTTGTATGTTGATTCCACAGTTTTTTTCCTGACTGAATGAAACCAAAGGCAGTATTTTGCCAGGTTTAGCTAATGACAGTAAGACGTGTGGAGAGCAGAGGGGGGAGAGATAGGGTCGTTATTGGAACAGCTTCAAAGAGAAGAGAGAAAGAAAGGCAGTTCTGTCTGAGACCACGCATCATGTCAACCACAGGATTAGACACTGACTGTATGTAAAGGTAGCCATGGTTGTCCATGACATGCAACTACGGCACCAGAGATGAAAGTACATAGCTCAGATGCGACTGAACCATACCACTAAAACACAAATTGCCAATTTGTACGGCTTTTAAGACACCAAAGGGATTTACAGTGTTGTATACATAAACCAACTTTATGTGACTCCATCAAATTGATCTTGCAATTCAGCCAGCTTCTTAACATTTTCCATTAGACTTGCATCTTGACTATGGTGCTGTAAACTGACAACATTGACACTACAATTATAGTGTCTAGTTCCCGAGACTGATGTGCCCCACTGTCCTATCTTTCTACTCTCAGAGAGGAGGATGACAATGTTAGTGATGCTCGTACTAATAACCAGGGCCTGACACTATATGTGGGGGTAGAATTATTCTAAATCAAACATAGCTGAAAGTATTCCAAATCAAAACAGACCTGTGCAATTAATTCATATCCAACCAAATACCGCAAGAAAAACATGAATAGCTACACTTGTTTTGTTGATTACATGTGTAGTACTCAAGAGTTTGAAGAAAGAGAGGTGAGAAAACATTCATGGTGCTTCATGTCCCTGTCTCTATCTGTGCCTCCATCCATCTCTTAGCCTCCTCACGCCTCACTGCTTTCTAATTGGGTCAGAGGGGAGAGATAGAGACAGAGTGGCCGGTCTCTAGTGCTTTATTCAGGGGTGATAGAGTGGCTCTAGTGGCCCTGGTCTCTGGTGCTTTAAAAACCCTCAGAGATGTGAAACTTTCATGAGTCCCCTGGACCACATGGAATACTAGAGAATACAGCCAGCGCCATTGTTATTATTAAATGCACCCATTTTGCTACTGTGGCACTTCTTAGCTTCCTCTCGCACTCTCTTTTTACTCTCTCCCTCTCCATCAGGCTGTTAATGGACAAATGGGACCTGGAAGAAGTGAGAGTGTTCTGACTTCGTAACGAGACATCTCAGCTAGAACTTACACAAAGAGAGTGACATTTGAAATGACAACAAATGCTCAGTTTTGTATCTAAATCCATATAAATCTCAGCCAAAGTCACTAATCGTTCATCTTTATCGTCAACATATCGCTAGAATTAGTCATCACAGCCATAGAAAATAAAGAGTTCGGCCAACTAACCTCCACATTGGCATCGAACGTTCCAAAACAAAAAACATCCAAACCTGCATTCTAAGCAGAATGCAAAAGAATGTCCACTGAGCTGTTGGAGCCAACATGGCAGACCTGAAGATTCTATATCTCTAAGTGAGTTGGCCAAACTCTGTGTACAATGTCACAATATTTTCCCAACAGGCAAATGACATCACAACAACCAGAAAGTGGTTGAAATGACATCACAACAACCAGAAAGTGGTTGAAATGACATCACAACAACCAGAAAGTGGTTGAAATGACATCACAACAACCAGAAAGTGGTTGAAATGACATCACAACAACCAGAAAGTGGTTGAAATGACATCACAACAACCAGAAAGTGGTTGAAATGACATCACAACAACCAGAAAGTGGTTGAAATGACATCATTATGACATTGTTTCAATGTGTTTTACCCGCTGGGATCTACCAGTAGTAAATGGTCAGTTGGTCAGTTGTGTGTCTCACCTAGTTCAGTGATGATGGGGATGTTGGCGCCGGTGGTGACGGAGGCCTGGCGTACTAAACCATGTACTGGACTGCTGTCTGGAGAGGACCGGTCCATTCCAGGAGGCGTGAAACCTACACAGAGCACACAGAAAGATGCACACAAAACCGTTGAAACTAACAGCAAGAGCTAGATACCCACAAAACAAGATGTACCGAAACCTACATCACACAGAAAAATATATATTTATACACAGACTGACACAAAACCATGATATATTCCATTGTTGAAAGCGATGGCACAGAGAAACAACAATACAGACAGATACAAGACAATGAGATGTAATATTACAACACAGAGAGAAATACACCAAACCGTGAGATATCACACTGATATCACTTCACAAATCACATACCTCAGCTTCGGTGATTGAAAAGGTTATATGTCATTTTGTAGAAAAAACTGTCAACTATAATCGAAAAAAACAAAGTATGTTGATTGACACAGTCTGTCAAATGCCACTATAACTTAGTAACACTAGACTATTCAGTAAAAGCTGCTGGGCTTACTGACTGAGATGGGCTCTTTGTATTGTTCAGAAGTGCAGATTGAAAGATGTGTAGACAGGGACGGGGAAAATGAAGCAGGCGCTTCCTAAAAATGTCAATATGGATATTGTGCTTTTAGGGGTCAGCTGAGAGACACATTTAGCATTCGCATCCTTCCATCAACCTGCCTTCCTTCCATACATTTTATATGTGCTTCATTTTGTTACCATAAAATTGGCAAAGTGGATCCTGAAAACCTTTTATCGGGAAAATAACTGTGCGATTCTCGACCATGAAATACAAGAGGCGAGTGATGGGTATGAATTCACATGACTTCACATTTTTGCATTTCCTCAAAGTGACACAAATGCCTTAAATCAGTAATGTGTGATACATAATGCATGACCTGTGTTGTGACATCCATCATTTAGTGCTGACTGAAGCAAAACGCCACCTCATAGTTCTACAGCACAGCAGCGACAAAACAACGCACGACGGGAATATATTCAGGTCACAAAGTTTTAAAACAAATGTTAGACATTGGAGAATAGTTGGGAGGATGGAGGGGTTGGGGGGGACTTGAGGGGCTGTTTTACAGTACAGAATAGATATTCTCACCCTCCTCACTACAGAGGACAACACCAACAGTTCAGCATTCATCACAAACTAGAGGCTAAACTGAATTATCTACACTCTTGTCATGTCAATTACTGAAACTGGGGATAGGCACGGTTTGTAGCAGTCAGAGACTGGAAGATCACTCAGAGTATGCTTCATTTTGTTGACATCTATAAAATATTACATTTATATCTCCAGAGAATGACAACAGGGTTTTGGATATTGCCTCTAAAAAAACATTATTCTTACAGTAAACAAGTCAAACATACAGTATCCAATTGTGAAAGTACTAACAATGGATAAAGTGAATACATCTGAAAAATAGATTTTCCAACAGAGAGGGCAATGCGTCAAAATCAGTTCGGCTACAAGTGACCAAAAGTTAGACGGAGAAAGCTGGAGAGTTCTATACAGATCATTGACTATCAGTCAGATTGTATATCTGAGTGGATTCATTATAATGTCTTGACTGCATTTGGCATGTACTTTTCCAGACTTCTAATACTGACAAACAAGAGGGAAATAGATTTTCTCACAAAACAAAATGGTTTTACGGCTTCCATACCATACAGGAGCAAACGCATTCCGTGTGGGCTACAGACCCCCCACCCCCCAGGCACAACTTAGCTCTGCGGTCTACAGACTACATCGTACCGTAGACCTCAGCCATGTGAACGTCTCCCTAGCGATACAACTCTTTACTTATTAATTTGCACCTTCTTGCTTTAAATTTCACCCCCCACATCTGAACAGGATATTGTCAGGGAGAAGGAATCCACAAAGCTATACACTGTGATATATTACACCTGTGCGTGTGTGTGTGCGTGCGTGCGTGTGTGCTCTTAAACTGCAATATTTTTCAGTGGAATGGATACAGAGGATGTAAGACAAACTCATTGATAACAATAGGCTTCAGCAATCGACCGCCGTGACAGGCCTTTGGTTCCCAAACCTTTCGGTCACCAACTGAATTTTGCTCTGCTCGGTGTACCCCTTCGTGCATTTTTACCAGTAAGCCTATGACATCATGAGTCTTATCAAGTACCCCCCTGTGGATAGGCCAAGTACCCCCAGGGGTTATTGTACCCTTGTTGGTAACCACTGGTGTAGGCCCTCCATATCTGTGAATACTGCTCCCATGAGCAACAGAGACCTCCGATTTAGTCTGGCTCATTGTGACGACAGCACATCACTCACTCAGAGCAGGAGAAATAATAGCATTTTCCTAAATCATGTGGAAGTGCTTGGCATATTACGCATAAGTTCATTGGTCTACCTATGCGTAAGATTCAGTCCCTCCATTATTTTCTGATCGTAATTTTTGTCGCCTTCTCAACAATCCCTCGCCTATAATGCGACGGTTTGCAAAATTGACCAATCGCTGTGCTTTTACCACATAAAACAATCACCACACTAGAAAAAAAGAGGGCTTGCAATTGTAACCAATCACCGCATTTTTACCTCATAAAATGGTTCAGTGAAGCCACACGTCAACACATTTATTCCCCCAACAGTGTATTTTCCTGACAAATTGGGACACAATAATTGAAAATCGACATACAAAATGTCAGAATTGCAGCAGTAAAATCAAGCATTTCTGCCCGCAAATATGACAAAAACACACTGCAGGATCCTGGAGGAACTGATTAATAGATGAATGGAGGAGGTAGAGGATGGACTGCCATGAAAAACAGCTGAAGAAGGCTGTCTGGTGATTAGTACTGGCTGGTTAAACATGATGACACCTGATGGGATATGAGGCTTATCGGTTTGTCTGAACGCATCAACAATCTGTTCCACTCAGTCTGCCAGACAGACAGACACAATAACAACAGTCATGTGGTTTCACATCATTAAAGGATATTATTTACGAGGTTGAACACCACTTTCCATTTTATTTACTGTGTGTATTTACCATTCTTAAAGAAATAACTGATTTAAGTAGTAAAACCATCTCCTCTCCTCCTCTCTTACCCTCAACCCTGCAGACAGAACAGAACAGTGCAGAACAGTATTGTATCTTGTAGGCCAGCCAGTCCTTACCTTGGGAGTTAGCCTGCAAGAGCCCGATGCTGTCGTCAAACTGCATAGACTTGATGTTGAGCGACGCCAGAATGCATTCCTTATCCTGCAGCGAGGCGTCGTCGATATTGTTCTGATTGGCCGACAGTATCACGCACATGTCGCAGAGGTTGATGTTGACAGCCCTTAAATCTGCACGACTTAATGGCGTACCCTTCAGGCGCGGTGAAGAAAAGAGACGGACAGAGAGAAGAGAGAAGAAGGGGGAGAGAAACTAATTAGAGACTAAGTGAGGGGTGCTTTGGGAGATTAGATAACAAGTATTGTAGTTTTAGCGGCAGTGACATTCAGCTGATCTAACTGGGCACTGGGGAATCAGAGACGTGGACTAATCTAAAGGGCAGTGGGCGCTGAAGGCTAACAGGCCTGGTTTCTTAGGGCTCTCTGATACTCAGTCAAGGAAGCATTAACGAGCTCTAAAGCAGGCAGCCATGCCAGACTTTCACATCTGAGATGGCCAAGGAAGGGCAGCTGCAGTGTATTTAAACTCCGTATGAATAGACAGGATTCGCTGCTGTGAATTGATGGAAGATTGAATTCAGGAACCGGTTGTGGAATTGACAAGAACAGCCACAACAACCACGACAAATCACAAACAAATCCACAAAGGAAATACTATATCACTAGGTAATGCTATTACTGCTTTATCACTGCTTACAGTCATTTTACCCTTCACCTTAGATTGTTTTCATTCAGACAGTGCGAGGCAACAAAGGGAAGAGATCTCATAAGTCAACTGAGATAAGAAAATACAAGTAAACAGTCTGAAAATAACAACGGTACAGCTGGGTTTGGTATTGAATCCTGGAGCGTTGTTACACTGGTCTACTCACAGATAGAACTGATGGTGATGGCATTCTATGGTATTGTAAGTACATGATGTTGTCAGTTGTATAACTTTGGCTTGTAACCGTACACATTACAGTGGTACTCACAGGTAGTATGGAGACCTTGGGGAAGTTGTGTAGAGTTTCCCACTCTCTCCTCAGGTACTCCAGCGAGCCCACAAACACTATGGGCTTCAGCTCGTGATAATGGAAGTTGCTGGCTCTCAAAGGCATCACCAAGTTTCGCAGCCCCACTAGAGCGGACGTGACATCTCCAAATATACAGACCACTACATGGCCGCTCAACACCGTCATGGATGCCTCACTCCGGGTCTGAGCAGGGAGAGAGAGAGGGGAGAGAGGGGGAGAGAGAAAGAGTGAGAGGAGGGAGAGAGACATGGAGACAGAGAGAATAATGGGACGAGAGAGGGATTGAGAGAAACAAGAAAGAAAGAAAGAAAGAAAGAAAGAAAGAAAGAAAGAAAGAAAGAAAGAAAGAAAAAAAAAGAAAGAAAGAAAGAAAAAAAGAAAGAATAAAAGAAAGGAGATAGAGGACAAACGCATAGCAGTCAGAAAACAGAGAGGCAGAGTGCTGATGAGAAACCCTGCAGCCCCACCCTTTGCGGTGTTAGGCTCAAGGAGAACCCGGTACAGCTCAATGCAGTTGATACACTAAATGGTCAAGGAGTAAGGTGTATAAAACTGCTTTTCAAAGCCATGCTTGTGGTGGTTTTATACTATGACCCAGTACATAGAAAACAGTCGACTCACCTTGTAACAACAGAGAGGCATTGAGAGAAATGTGGATATACATTATTAGTATGTGGTTGTTACCGCTATGTGAGGGAAACGGTTTCTTTAGAGCCTACCGTACCTCAACAATGCTTCATTTTTGGCCCAATAGGTGAAAATAATTTCCAACTCCATTAGAATATGTATCATACAGAGCTAAAAACAGTGGAAACACATCAGTATCACCGTATCAGTCAAATGTTTGGACACATCTACGCATTCAAGGGTTTTTCTTTATTTGTACTATTTTCTACATTGTAGAATAATATTGAAGACATCAAAACTATGAAATAACACATATGGAATCATGTAGTACCTTAATGCAATCAGTTGTGTTGTGACTGTAGGGGTGGTATACAGAAGACAGCCCTATTTGGTAGAAGACCAAGTCCATATTATTGCAAGAACAGCTCAAATAAGCAAAGATAAATGACAGTCCATCATTACTTTAAGACATGAAGGTCAGTCAATCGGGAAAAAGTCAAGAACTTTGAAAGTTTCTTCAAGTGCAGTCGCAAAAACCATCAAGCGTTATGATGAAACTGGCTCTCATGAGGACCGCCACAGGAATGGAAGACCCAGAGTTACCTCTGCTGCAGAGGATAAGTTCATTAGAGTTACCTGCACCTCCAAATAAATGCTTCACAGATTTCAAGTAACAGACATCTCAATGTCAACAGTTCAGAGGAGACTGCGTGAATCAGGTCTTCATGGTCGAATTGCTGAAAAGAAACCACTACTAAAGGACAACAATAAGAAGAAGAGACTGCTTTGGGCCAAGAAACACAAGCAATGGACATTTGACATTAAAAATCGGTCCTTTGGTCTGATGTGTCCAAATTTGAGATTTTTGGTTCCAACCGCCGTGTCTTTATGAGATGCAGAGTAGGTGAACGGATGATGGTTCCCACCGTGAAGCATGGAGGTGGAAGTGTGATGGTGTGGGGGTGCTTTGCTGGCGACACTGTCAGTGATTTATTTAGAATTCATTATATTTTGAACACTTAACCAGCATGGCTACCACAGCATTCTGCAGCGATACGCCATCCCATCAGATTTGCGCTTAGTGGGACTATCATTTGTTTTTCAACAGGACTTTGGCCCAAAACACACCTCCAGGCTGCGTAAGGGCTATTTGACCAAGAAGGAGAGTGATGGAGTGCTGCATTTGGGATGAGTTGGACGGCAGAGTAAAGAAAAAACAGCCAACAAGTGCTCAGCATATGTAGGAACTCCTACAAATGGAACCCCTACAAAGGGTGGCTACTTTGAAGAATCTAAAATACATTTAGATTTGTTTAACACTTTTTTGGTTACTACATGATTCCATGTGTTATTTCATAGTTCTGATGTCTTCACCACTATTCTACAATGTGGAAAATAGTACAAATAAAGATAAACCATTGAATGAGTAGGTGTGTCAAAACTTTTGACTGGTACTGTACATAAAAAGTTTAAGATCATCAAACTATACAACTGAAAATTATCTTCGGAGTCACACGTACTGTAGGACAATACCTACCATATCTGTTGATGGGTAGGTACTGTATCCCTGTACAGGATGTTAATAGCTGTGGTTAAACTCAGGTAACTCTACAGTAGGGTTGTCATGATACCAGTATCACGATACTATGATACTCGATTATCCATGGCAAAAAGGAAAACACAAGGCAGTCTAAACTCTTTAAAAATCTGCTTTGGTTCAAATAGTGTGCGCCATAGCTTGGAAAATAAACATATGTAACTGTGGGTGACAATATATTGCTGTTTGTTTTTTTGTACTCAACATTAGGATTGTTTTCCTCAAGAAATTAAGTCTGGTTCAAGTTTGCTTGCCATGCTACTTGCGAGTATTGCAATACTGGTGTCATGAAAACACTACAGGGAGACAGAAAACCACTCACCAGGATGACCTTCTCAATCTCTTTAGATGGGCACCAGTGGAACATTCCCGTGGAGTCGTACTGCTTCACATTCATGTCCATGTTCTCCATCTGCTCGTTCCCAGGGATTAGTAGAGGGTCATGCCTGCTGAGGGGACACAACACAACAGTATGAGCTCACCATGGTAAACATAATTTATACAGTATATATATATGTTTTTACCTTTATTTAACTAGGCAAGTCAGTTAAGAACAAATTCTTATTTACAATAACGGCCTACCCCGGCCAAACCCAGACGACGTTGGGCCAATTCTGCGCCACTCTATGGGACTCCCAATCACGGCCGGATGTGATACAGCTTGGATTCAAACCAGGGACTGTAGTGACGCCCCTTGCACGGAGATGCAGTGCATTAGACCACTGTGCCACTCGGGAGCCCAGTTGATCGTATTTGGTTTATATGTGTTGTATTATTACCTAGTTTTGGTTGAAACCTAAAACTACCACTCATTATCGCTTTCTGCTCAAATCCAAGATGACACAACTACCCCAGTCATCAGAGTTGCTGAGGGATATTGGTAGCAGCATTGGTAGCAGCATTGGGGAGAGAGGAAGGCTTGAGTTTCCACTGTGTCACCTGCTGAGCAATTAACCAAAATGTATGTTATTTTTGAACCTAACTAATTGACAGAACATTGGTTCAATTACTTGATTTCGTTCAGTTTTTTTTTCTGTGAGCTCTATGCGCACATTGCACAGTTTCTCTAGAGATAAATCAGATCCAGACTGAACTGTGCGATGTAGTAGGGAGTTGTGGTTTCCATCAGGCCAATATTCTACGTAGTTTAGCGCATAAAACATGGAAATTAACTACAATGACCATAATCCATTGTGAATCTACTTGTCTGGTCTGTGTTTCCTTTAATCCTGTTACAAAAAAGACAGAAGAATTCTCTATCGTGAGAGGATATAGAGAGCAGCTGTTGCTTCACGTCTCAACCTGAAAATAACGACCTCAAAAAGCACAAATCGCTCAGCATTAGTCACCGCTGACAAAGCTGACTGAGAGGCATTAGAATGGAGCGTCAATTACTGGCTTTTAGCTCTGTCTTGCTCACTCACGACGCAGCGCTACTAAGAGTAAAAGCTCTAACAGGACCGCACTTTAAATATTTCAGGAATTTGCCCAATCACATTTTGCGTTCCCAACTGATGTACATGAATGATTCATCAGCAGCGTGTCACCTTCAAACTGGCTGATGCACAGTGACGGGCCACTGAGTTTTATCAGGTGTTACGTTAACACTGACCATGGAAGAGTGTGTCCCGTCACTTTGGTATTATTAGTTCCACTGTGTTTGCACTCATTCTACAAGACATGATCCGGGATGTCCTCTGAAAGGGTTTCTAGGACAGAGAAATGGCAAGCCAAGCTCCTTCTCTGAATGCGATTTGTTCTGACTGAATAGAAAAGGGAGGATTTTGAATTGGTGTATAGGCATTTTTATTTTCTCCGGGCACCAACACACCTGATTCCACTAGGCTACTTACAGTAATTAAATCACCTGTGTTAGTGCTAGGATAGAACACAAATGTGCACCCCATGGGGGTCTCCCAGGACTGGATTGAGAAACACTGGGTCAGAGAGTGTAGCTTTGAGCTGATAGCCAGGGGCCAGACTACAAAGGCTTCTGTCTGTCTAGTGTCTACCAGGGGGCTACAGGGAAATAACTCTCTCTCTGTCAGTATCACCTCAAAAACCCTTACATGTTCACAAAGCCATCGTCTGCAATAGTTATTGTAAAGCACACAAGAACAAGTTAGAACACTAAGGATGTCCTGAAAACGCTAAAATTATTATTAACTGTATATTTAGAAAAAAACTGGCAAATATTTCCTATGTGGTTGTCAGAATACTTTTTTATGATTTCAAAAGCAGGGTAGGAAATAGCATCTTACATTACATTACATATCTGGGCCATTCCACCAATTGTTTTATTCATTTAATATAACATGCTTTTAAAATTCAAAATGAAATGCACAATTTCTACCTAAAATATCAAAGAGATGCAAAAAAATATATTTTGCTTCTTTATGAGGGTGACATTGGCAGTGTGAGAAAACAGCACATCTCAATCACACTCTCTCTGTTCATTACATTGCAAGAAATATCACATGAACGATGTGTCAATTAGTTCCCTCCATCTCTCTCTCATTTTCTCCCTCAGGCTCTCAATCTTTCCCTCACTCTCTCATTCTTTCCCTCACTCTCTCATTCTTTCCCTCACTCTCTCCCTCCTTTGCTCTCATTCTCTCTCCCCCTCCTTCTCTCTCCCTCACTCCCTCCTCCTCTCTCTCCCTCCTTCCTTCTCTCTCTCCCTCCCTCCTTCCTTCTCTCCCTCACTCCATCCTCTCTATTTCTCTCCCTCCCTCCCTCCCTCCTCTCTCTCTTTCTCTCCCTCATTCACTGCATCCCCTCTCTTTCTTTCCCTCACTCCCTCCTTCTCTATTTTTCACTCCCTTCTCTCCCTCCCCTCACTCCTCTCTCCCTCCTCTCTCTCCCTCCCTCCTCTCTCACTCCCTCCTTCTCACTCCCTCCTTCCCTCCTTCTCACTCCCTCCTTCTCTCCCTCCCTCCCTCCTCCTCTCCCTCCCTCCCTCCTCCTCTCCCTCCTTCTCTCCCTCCCTCCTTCTCTCCCTCCCTCCTTCCCTCCCTCCTTCCCTCCCTCCCTCCCTCCCTCCCTCCTTCCCTCCCTCCCTCCCTCCCTCCTTCCCTCCCTCCCTCCCTCCCTCCCTCCCTCCCTCCCTCCCTCCCTCCCTCCCTCCCTCCCTCCCTCCCTCCCTCCTCCTTCTGTCACTCCCTCCTCCTTTCTATCTCTCCCTCCTCCTTTCTGTCTCTCCCTCCTCCTTTCTGTCTCTCCCTCCTCCTTTCTGTCTCTCCCTCCTTCTTTCTGTCTCTACCACCCTCCTCCTCTCTCTCCATCGCTCTCTGTCTGTATGGTGCAGGTGTTAATAACTCTGACAACATTTAGTGCTTTTACACCCGGGCTGAATATTTCATTCTGAGCCGCGTGTTGCACCACTCACTCTCCATGAGCCCCTGTCACTTCAATCTGGGCACGTGGGGACTGACTATTGCAGGCAGGCAGGCAGGCACCTCCTCCTCCACTACCTTAGACAGCTATCTTTCACACAACTGTCAGCGGTGTGACTGCCTGCCTGTGTCTGTCTGTCTTCCTGTTTGTCAAGAGCCCTGTAACCCTCCTCTTGCCTCACCTCCCTTCCTCTCATCTCATCTCCCTCCTCTCCTATTTCCTTTCCTCTGCACTCTCTATCTTCTCCCCTCCTCCACTCGCTCTCCTCTACTCTCTCTCCTCTAATCTCCTCTTTTCTCCTCCCTCTCCTCTACTCGCTGTCCTCTACCCTACCCTAGAATCAACCAGGGTGAACTGGACGTTAACAGACATGACATTTGCGTTTTCCAGACCCCACCAGAGTATATACGAGTGGTTAACGTGTGTCCTGACTTCTTGTCCAGGAGCACGGTTGTCCGAGGAATGCGTGCGACGCCGAACACAGCTCGTTAGCTCAATGACACGTCTGATTGGCTGATAGTGAAATTACTTTATATTTGCACAGGCTGAGCTGGCCTCCAGACTAACATTTTCACATATCAGATATCTATCCAGTGTTGTGTTGGCTTTCCCTGTCCCTCTTGTACTGTATCAGTTTACAATAAAGTGTGTGTGTAAGATGCTATGGATATACTGTATCTTACAATACAAAAACATTTTGGTAGAATATTCATATTAAATTGGCTGGATAATGACCAGTGTAAATGTACATTACAACTTACAGTGCCCTCTGTAATCATTGGGACAGTGAAGCATTTTTTCTTATTTTGGCTCTATAGTCCATACGTTTGGATTTCAAATCAAACAATCCTGAATGAATTGTGAATAATGATGAGTGAGAAAGTTACAGACAGACAAATGTCATACCCCCCCAAAATGCTAACCTCCCCTGTTATTGTAATGGTGAGAGGTTAGCATGTCTTGGGGGTATGATATTTGTCTGTCTGTAACTTTCTCACTCATCATTATTCACATTTCATCCAGGATTATCCGTAATCATGGTAGCGTCCACATTACTGCGGAAGTGTTTAGAAACATATTATATTTCTATTTACAAAAAACAAATGACTCCAAAATGACACAATACATTATTTACCATTAATTTCTATTGGGCACAAAATAATCTGAAACCCAACCAAAACAAACAGCCAATGCATCCAACGATTTGTAGTCACAAGCTTGATGTGGTCATTCCATGCTATGAATACGTGACCAAATACTACGTGTTTTACTCCTTTAATACAGTGAATTTGTCCCAATACCTTTGGTACCCAAAAATGGAGGGACTATTTACAAAAAGTGTTGTAATTTCTAAACGGTTCACCCGATATGGATGAAAATACCCTCAAATTAAAGCTGACAATCTGCACTTTAACCTTATAGTCATTGTTTGATTTGAAATCTAAACGTTTGGAGTATAGAAACAAGAGGAAAAAATGCTTTACTGTCCCAATAATTACAGAGGGCACTGTATTTGCATGTAGTTGCCTTCTCTAAAGAAAAGGCCTGACTGTACAGTAGCCTAGGCAATAAGAGACAGCCCATATCAGAAGAGAAATTGCCCTCTCTCTCTCTCCCTCAGTGTATATTTCAAACAGAGTTGAGTTATTCCAGTGCATCGTTCGGCAGTCGCTAGCTTGGGATGTGTGCTCCCCCAATCCCTCTCCAGCAGGCTATGAAGGCAGCCTCTCGCTTTGAAAATTCTACCCATCATGCAAACTGACAAAGGCATGATTTTCAAAAACCCACAGCCAATCTGTTGATCATTATTTATTTACAAAGGCCTTCAGGCAGCAAGTCCTGTAAAAACCAGACTTGATATAGTATACGCTCTCTCGGTCTCTCGCTAGCTCGCTCTCTTTTATTCCCCTCCTTGCTTGTAGAGTAAAGTGTCCCTAAGGCTACCTCAAACAATCACTTTTCATTGCACATAAAATCCAACTTGTAAAGCTTATTTAATATATATGGTATCATATATTGACAGGGGCTGGTGGGGGGGGGGGGCTGTGGAGGTGGGCGTTGTGGTCGGCGCTGGGTAATTTGATGTTTTGCTGAGGGCTATGACTTGAAAAAGCCTACACCTAGAACAGAGGACCTGTCATCCGCAGCACCCAAGAGCCAGCAGAATACAGAAGCAGCCCTAAAGCAGAGACAACTTTGACACCGCTTTGAAGCGTTTTTAAAACCAAGTAAATAACTCCCAAGAATTATTATCACTGTAAGATCAAAGCGGAGATGCATATATTACGTGGCAAACGGGGACCATCTCCTCTGCAGAGGAGAGAACGAGAGAAGGTTTATTGCTTTAAGTTAGGAAACAAAAACTAAGGAGCCATATAAACTAGCAGTTAGCTGGAAGCGTGCCAATTTCTCTTTCGTTTGTATCAGTTTCCTCTTTTTAAACCCCCCAAGGTCGATGTCCGCGCCTCTGCTGAAATCTTATTAGCATCATTTAAAAATCCCCATCAACATTTTTCAGTTTAAGCCAGAGATGTCGACCTTCAGCATCTGAGGTGAAAGGTGGCAGGGCTAGAGCGGTGCCAGACCGACCATGAGAAATCATGAAAATAGGTCTTCTCCTGAAAACGTCTGTAGCGTCCGAACAGTTTGGCCTACAAGCTATTATGACCCTGTGGAAAGACAAGACTCCCACGGTCACGGACATGTTTTGCTCCAGAATGCCCACAAGCCTCACAAGGCTAGTCTGAATGTAGCAGGGTACCAGTTTAAAAAATGAATGTAAATACAGTGCATTCAGAAAGTATTTAGACCCCTCGACTTTTTCCACATTTTGTTACGTTACAACCTTTAACATTGATAACAAAAATATTTCATCCTTAGCAATCTATACACAATACCCCATAATGACATGCGAAAACAGGTTCTTAGAAATGTTTGCAAATGTATAAAAACGTATTTACATAAGTATTTAGACCCTTTGCTTATGAGACACAAAATTGAGCTCAGGTGCATCCTGTTTTCATTGATCATCCATGAGATGTTTCTACAACTTGATTGGAGTTCACCTTTGGTAAATTCAATTGATTGGACATGATTTGGAAAGGCACACACCTGTCTATATAAGGTCCCACAGTTGACACTGCATTTCAGAGCAAAAACCAAGCCATGAGGTCAAAGGATTTGTCCGTAGAGCTCCGAGACAGGATTGTTTCGAGGCACAGATCTGGGGAAGGGTACCAAAACATTTCTGCAGCACTGAAGGTCCCCAAGAACACAGTGGTCTCCATCATTCTTAAATTGAAGAAGTTTGGGACCACCAAGACTCTTCCAAGAGCTGACTGCCCGGCCAAACTGAGCAATCGGGGGAAAAGGGCCTTGGTCAGGGAGGTGACCAAGAACCCGATGGTCACTCTGACAGAGTTCTAAAGTTCCTCTGTGGAGATGGGACAAACTTCCAGAAGCCCAACCATCACTGCAGCGCTCCACCAACCAGGCCTTCATGGTAGAGTGGCCAGACGGAAGTCACTCCTCAGTAAAAGGCACATGGACAGCCCGCATGGAGTCTGCCTAAAGGACTCTTTAGATTCCCTGGTCTGATGAAACCAAGATTGAACTATTTGGCCTGAATGCCAAGCGTCTCGTCTGGAGGAAACCTGGCACCAACCCTACGGTGGTGGCAGCATCATGCTGTGGGGATGTTTAGCAGCAGCAGGTACTGGGGAGACTAGTCAGGATCGAAGCAAAGATAAATGGAGCAAAGTACAGAGAGATCCTTGATGAAAACCTGCTGCAGAATGCTCAGGATCTCAGGTTCACCTTCCAACAGGAAAACGACCCTAAGCACACAGCCAAGACAATGCAGGAGTGGCTTCGGGACACGTCTCTAAATGTCCTTGAGTGGCCCAGCCAGAGCCCGGACTTGAACCCGATCAAACATCTCTAGAGAGTCCTGAAAATAGCTGTGCAGCAATGCTCCCCATCCAACCTGACAGACCTTGAGAGGATCTGCAGAGAAGAATGGGAGAAACTCTCCAAATACAGGTGTACCGAGCTTGTAGTGTCATATCCAAGAAGACTCGGGGCTGTAATCGCTGCCAAAGGTGCTTCAACAAAGTACTGAGGAAAGGGTCTGAATACTTATGTAAATGTGATATTTCAGTTTTTATACATTTGCAATACATTACACATTTGTATAAAAAACAGTTTTTGCTTTGTCTGTACGGAGTATTGCGTGTTGATTGATAAGGGGGGACTATCTGTTCACCCATGTATGAAAGCCGCCCCACCTCCCCCGGCTTAGAGGGTTTTAAACAAGTGGACAAGTAGTACATACAATAATACAAAGGACTTCTTTTGGATGCTGTTCAAAGGTGCTCTAAGGGGACCTAGTAACAACTCTGTCACACTAAGCACACTAAAGGATTCAATTTAGTTTTGCAGAGGACATACCGTACACAGAAAAATATCCTATAAACTAAAAGACTATGTTTAAGTGAACAGCACCACCCTTTCTAGCGCTTGACACAAAGATATGAGAAAACAACTTTTGTGAGAAGAAATTTGCAAACATAATTATAGGATCTTTCACCCACTTGGGAGTGAAACATAGTTCTGAAACAGTCATCCGATGGAGAAAAGCACATATATTTTACTGTGTCCCTATGTATACTTTCATTGTACTTCTAATACATTTGAAGACGCATTTTTTCAAGATCTAATGGTATATAATGAATGGTATATAATGAATGGTATATAATGAATGGTATATAATGCCTTAAATATATGCTCTTCAGCTTCAAACATTTTGTGACTTGCATGACAAAAAATACACAGCACCATTAGGAGATGTCTATTGTATATTTATAAGACACAGGGGCCTAACAATCACTAATTTAAAAGGGAGTGGAACTACTCTGTGACCCTGTTCTCTCCCATCTTCACCACTGTGCTTCCACCCTGCCACCCCGATTGGACAGCCTCCACTCTCTCGGCATTTTCACGCTGTCGCGTTCCTACCGCTGTCTCTCTCCTCCCGCACAAAAAACGAAACCCTTTTATCTTTCAAAATCAATTAACTGCAGTTTAATTCCAGAGGACAGGATAAAGGGAAGGTAATACTGCAAATTCATTTTTGATTGCGATGATACATCTCACATATGGCCTTAAGTAGCAGAAACAGTAGTCGTAAGGGTTCCCACAATAGATCCCACTGCCCCGGGGCAGAGGAACCACAGGGAGGACTCTGATTGGTTGCTGGTGTCATTAGTGCCAGCGTTGTTTAAGGACTACATGTGGACGGGACTGGAGGGGGGGGGGGGGGGGGGGGTGAAGGGGTGACAGATGACACTTTAAAGCCAGAGGATTTGTTTTTCAAACAGCTCCTCCTCCTCTCACAGACTCTGTCTTTCATGACAGAAATATTTCAGCTCTGTCATTACCCACTGTCTGACAGCATGCCAGTCTAAACACCCAAGCCGTCCTCTCCTTTTCGCACTCTCACTTTCTTCCCCCTCTCCTCTCTCAATCATTCGCTTGCCCTCCCCCCTTTTTGGATCCCTCCTCCAACCATCCCACCACCATCTACCCGTCTCGCCTTCTCCCACCTCTCACTCTGACTTTCTTACTCTCCTCCTTATTTGTTCCCCACTTCCCCACCCTCACACTTCCTCTCTATCTTTCTGTCTGCTTCCCCACCCTCACACTCCCTCTCTATCTTTCTGTCTGCTTCCCCACCCTCACACTTCCTCTCTATCTTTCTGTCTGCTTCCCCACCCTCACACTTCCTCTCTATCTTTCTGTCTGCTTCCCCACCCTCACACTTCCTCTCTATCTTTCTGTCTGTTCCCCACCCTCACACTTCCTCTCTATCTTTCTGTCTGCTTCCCCACCCTCACACTTCCTCTCTATCTTTCTGTCTGCTTCCCCACCCTCACACTTCCTCTCTATCTTTCTGTCTGTTCCCCACCCTCACACTTCCTCTCTATCTTTCTGTCTGCTTCCCCACCCTCACACTTCCTCTCTATCTTTCTGTCTGCTTCCCCACCCTCACACTTCCGCTCTATCTTTCTGTCTGCTTCCCCACCCTCACACTTCCTCTCTATCTTTCTGTTTGAAGCATCAAATCAATGTCTTACCTCATCATTTTGGGCGAGTTGTTGGGTGAGTTTCGCATGCCTCCGTTCCGCTGCTTTTTTTTGGGCGACAGAGTTGACGGGTGCTCATCTTCAACTGCAAACACATGCAAAGAGTGTCAGGCTATGGACAGACGGGGAGGTTAATGTGAGCTAGAACTGACACGTCAAAGAACACCAAAGCCAACACTCAATCAATCAAACATAGCAAAAAAACTAAACACCAACAACAACAAAAAATCATAGAAAAACAACAATATGTCAGAGTCAGAGAGAAGACCGTCAGAAAGAAAACACATTAGTTAGTAGCGGACAAAGGTCAATTTGAGAAACGCAGGAGAAAAAAAACATGAATTGAAAAACCACCTAGTAAGATCTGACAAATTCGCCATTGGCTCACTCCGCCAAAGCCCAACCCCTTTGGTTCTGTTCCTCTGGACTGGGTTCTATAGAGTAGGACTGGATCACTTTAGATCCAGTATGTCCAGTATGTCTTTAGATCCAGTGGCCATCTTTGGATCCAGTCTAGTCTGCGTGTGGTTGGACCAACAGCAGTCTGCATCAGTGTGCCAATGCTTTCCAAGGCCAGCCAATACGGGCCATGTGACTAGGACAGACTGTCATTGTCAGTAGGCCATAGTGGACAAAAGCAATGACAGAGAGACAGACACAGAGAGACACAGAGAGAGACAGAGAGACAGAGAGAGAGACAGTGTGAGAGAGAGAGACAGAGACAGAGAGACACAGAGAGAGACAAAGAGACAGAGACAGAGAGAGAGCGAGAGAGAGCAAGACACAGAGAGAGACAGAGAGACAGACAGAGATAGAGACACAGAGAGAGACAAAGACACAGAGAGAGACCGAGACAGAGACAGAGAGACCGAGACAGAGACAGAGAGAGACAGACAGACAGACAGACAGACAGACAGACAGACAGACAGACAGACAGACAGACAGACAGACAGACAGACAGACAGACAGACAGACAGACAGAGACAGAGAGAGAGAGGGAGAGAGGATGGTTCTGTGTGCAATTTGGTTGTTTTGAATGGATGACTAATGTGGCAGACCCCCACCTCATCATTCCAGCTCTAGATATGGATAGGGTTTTAAAATTCCAGTAACTATACCCAAATTCCCAGGTTTTCCAGAAATCCTGGGTTGGAAGATTCACAGATTCCCTCCTACCAATTTTGGGATAGTTACCGCAATTTTCCAACCCTAGCTACAAAGCACAATGGCTATTCTATATGTCTAAGCTCCATGCCACGAGCACTCAGCCAATTAGGACTGCACGAGCATCCCAGAGTAGCCAATCACATGCCCAACCAGCACTCCAAACAGGACATGATTGAGTAGCCTAGCATTAGCCAAGCATTATAGTAGCTAGATGAAGGTCAAGACAACCCATAGAACTTTAAAATAAATAAATATCTGAAAAAAATGACTTGCAAACACTCAGTAATCTAGGATGTATGCATTATTATGAACATAAGTTTTAAAGATACTTAAGAAACAAACTTGCTGAGCAAAAGCTTTAAATGAATACTTTTATTTAATCATTCTTTCTCTCCGGCCACCGCAATAAAGTCAGGAAGCACAGTGAAGTTTTAGATTAGCTTGATCTCATAGAAGTTTATTTTCCTCTCAGCTATTCCTCACTCTACAGGAGATTAAAACTTTTCTCCCAGCCCAGACAGACAGAAGACTAAGAGAAGAACACAGCTAGAGAGAAATCCTGTAACCTACTAAAGACTTCCAGTTTAGCTAACACCAGTCTGATCTTTTCCACCATCTGTCTGTGAATTCCAAGGGCTTTAAGAGTCAGACACCCAGGCACTCTTTTCATCCACAGCACACAAATGCCAAAGCCACTGTCACTTCAAACCCTGTATTAGTGCTTTGGTTAGAAATCAATACCACAGCATGATATTAATGCAAATCAATGCTGCGTTGCTGCAAGCGCTGACTGCTCCGAGCAACGAGGACATTTCATTTCCGTCTGAGCATCCCTTCTAGACTTTCACCTAATTGCACTAATAAAAGGTAAAAATGCGACTTTGCCTCCTAAGAAAATGCCATTCTCTGACATTTCCACTTCGCAAATGTGGACATCCTGAATAGCTAATATCACAAGAAAGCGCATTCCACTTTACAAATGCATCTCTCTCTAGTCTAATCCAATTTGTGAAAATATCACAGAATAAAATATGTCCCTTTGTTGGCTTATTGTTCTATATTAGTGGATACAGCAAGGCTCATATATCTGGGCCTAGCCAGTTTCATGTCCTTGGCCTTGTGGCAGATCAGTTCTGTTAAAACGAGTGTGATTTAAGCAAAACAACAAAACTGAGATAATCAACAATGAAACAACATGTTCTGCACTGCAGCCATGGGGATCACAGCTTGTGTGTGACTGTTACTGCACCAATGACATTACTGTACATTGAAAACTAAACTGCTATCTACACAACAGTCTCTCTGAGATTGATACAGCAGACTGTTGTTGGCTCAATGTTCAGGGAGCAATTCCCCTAACACCACTTAAATATAACAACAATAAAATCAAAACTATGCAAACTTCTCAGGGCATTTATAAAAATGTAATAAAACAGTAACGGATTGTATACATTTCTTAATTTGCAGGTGGACTAATGACTAGGTGTTCTATCACTACGCCAGGTTCCAATAACCCTCCAAACACATCCACTAGTCCTACTACATAGCAGCCACACACACAGCACTGGGTGTTGCATTAGTGAGTGTATGAGAGCTGCCTTCATGCAAAGCAGAAGCAGTGGTGCCGATTTACAACTAGCAGCAGCTCAGTGAAACCTGCATGCAGGCAGGCGACGAACGCAGGGTGACAGTACAGGACAGTACAGGGTGTTAGGGACTGATGCATCCTGCTAAGGGGGTCAACCTACAGGCCCTGCTGCTGTGGCCGTGCAGAGATGCGTTACTGGGGTGGTAACAGTATTTCACCGGCAGGCTGCGGGCCCGGCTCAGCCTGCTCTGTTCAGCCAGGGCCCTGCCCGCCGTGTCACCCCTGCCGGGGCCTGAGGTACTGATGCGGAACCCCCCATGGGGCCCAAGACCCACCCCTGGAGGAAGCAGGCTTCCTTTACGGTTATTAACGAGGGGTACGGCGGTGACCTCTCCCTGGGGGACCGGGGGGTCCTGGTGGAGGGAGGGGCGAGGCAGTGCATGGGGGCGCATGGCATTAGAGGTGATGGTGGAGGGCGGCGAGGTGCAGTTGGCAATTTTTATCGATCGGTTTTGTAAAGATGATCTAACTTCATCCTTCACTGTCAAACAATGGAGAATAAACAGAGTGAAAAAGATAAGCTGGGGAGAATGAGGTTCCTAGATAAATAGAATGGCAATGGTATTTACTTTACAATTTATCTTGTGCCGTGAAATATTAAATTGTGTTAAAACAATCTAGATGTTATTATATTCAGCAGATATATACATTTTAGGATAAATGTTATTGATTACATTTCTGCTTATTTTTTTTTTAAACATGTACAGTAAACATGCTAATACGCAGTTACAAAATAAATCATTATTAAAACAATCTTCTATAAATTATTAATAATTTCCCCTGCATGTGAATGAATCACTAAATATTTTATGGGGGAAAAGTTCATGTGAATTTCATTGTTGGACCATTTATTTCCCCCTTGAAGATGACTTGAGAAGGGACTGAATGTGTGCCATGAAAGCAGCCATCATTTTCTCGGTAATTGACGATGACACCTCGGTTTTACTTAGCACCACTTAGGCACTTGGCATACGCTTAAAATAAAATGTTCAATATGACATTTGCTTTGCCATTCCTAATAAACATGAATTAATTAAAAGCTTTTTCTGCTTTTTTCCTCCCTCTCATTCCATTTTACTACACAGCGTGTTAGAACAAAGCAGTAACACAGCCTGTCTGAAAATAGTCAGGCCAAATTACTTTCCAAACCCCTCTATGGGCAAATGTAGAGGACATTTCCCCATAATACTCTTACAGTATTGGTAGATGGGAATTCACATTTTAAAACCACAGTGGAATGATTTCTATTAGAATTCTCGGAACACACAAAGAAGAGAGGAAAAGAAAAGAATGGAGAGGTACAAAAGTAAAGCAAAAAAAGAAAGGAGAAAAAGAGGAGGGAAAGAGGATAAGAAAGGGAGGTAAACAGAATAGCTGGTCTTCAAAGCGGAGGAGCGCAGGGGAAGTGTTCTCTTGTCCTCCTGCTGGTTAGTCGGTTGGTACAGTAGGTTGTTAGGTTGTTGTATGTGTCGTGGTCTTGGCCCCCCCAGGGCGCTAAACAGAGGTTTATCCCAGCCGTCAGCTGCCTCCTTGATTTACGGCGCGCCACCGATAGCTCCTGGATTCATCTGGCCCTTGTCAAACACGCGCAGCATTAGAGCACGTTCACACACCCTGGCAGGTCCACTGTTCACTCAGAACAGCCCAGACGGCAACTGTCCCTACCAGAAATGCTAATCACAAGACGGGGCGATCACGTATGCAAGCCCCCATCAGGGTCCTATGCAAATCACAGATAGGAAAAGACAGCAGGGAGAATACTGTTGAAGGTATTGTTGTTCGTTTATTGAATCTGAGCTAAGTTTGATGTGTGTATTAATATTAGGTTTATACCGGTACATTGGTATCATAGTATTTTGGAGTATTTTTTGCTATGTAACATTATGGATTATTATGGTTTGTATTACTAGCATTTATGTATTATTCATATTATTTTATAATATTGTTAGCATTAATATTATCATTACAGCTATTTTTGTTATGGTATCATACAGTACTTCTGTAGTTATGATAAACACAGAAAGCAGTGTATTATTATACAGTAAGCATCTGAAATGGTTATTAAACTGTAGGATAAAAAAACTGAAAAATTATATTATAACAAACAAACAGCATGGAACATTCACATTATCTATATGAAACAGGACAGAAATGAGTACATTTGGTCAATACTATACTTTATACTGAGAGATTTACCTAAATTGCAATCTGCTTTGAACCGAACGCTGGTCTCTTTTTGACTTCCCGTTATCCCTGGTGTTGTAGCGCCCTCTGCTGCTAGACGCAGCACAATACAAACACAACTGTATTGGTCTGAACATAACGTCATCAAGAACAAGAGCATGGATCTTAAATCAATTATTACAAATATACTGTATGTTCAGTATATATAAAGGACATATGTTATACAGTTAGGGAATAATCTGTTTTGTACTGAATTGGCTAGGTCAATTAGTGAGAATATAGTTATTATCTATGCATTTCTGATGTAAGAAGTAAGGGGGGCTTATAAAATGACAGACATGATATTCATTTACACATCATCACTGTGGACAAACTCTGTTATTATTGTCAAGGAACACTGCATCAATTCACATCATGTACAGCAGAGACTTTAAGATGGTAGCTTAGCGTTCTAGAACTGAAGGGGAGAACAAAAACCAAAACAAAGCATTGTATTAATACTCAGGGGGGGGGGGGGGGGTGATATGGCGAGGGGACTACAGTATTATAGGTCTAAACACGAGGAGGGGTTTGGGTGGGGGGGTGGTCGCAGAAGCAAGGATGGGGAGGGACAGAGAAACACACTTACGTGATCTGACATATCCATTATACTTATATTTGGCTGAGGAGAAGTGCAAGAGACAAATGACAGGTTACATGGAGGAAGAGAGTGGTGATGTTCATGATGAGAGTGACAGACAGAGACAGAAAGACAGACAGAGAAGACAAACAGAACTGAGAGACAGACATCCCAGACAGACATCACGACAGACATCCCAGGCAGACATCACGACAGACATCCCAGGCAGACATCCCAGGCAGACATCCCAGGCAGACATCACAGGCAGACATCACAGGCAGACATCACAGGCAGACATCCCAGGCAGACATCACAGGCAGACATCACAGGCAGACATCACAGACAGACATCACGACAGACATCCCAGGCAGACATCACAGGCAGACATCACAGACAGACATCACAGACAGACATCATAGACAGACAGATATCAGACAGACATCACAGACAGACATCATAGACAGACAGACATCATAGACAGACATCACAGACAGACATCTATCAGACAGACAGATATCAGACAGACAGATATCAGAAAGACATCACAGAGAGACATCATAGACAGACAGATATCAGACAAACATCACAGAAAATAGATATCAAATGATTTAAGATGGATGTAAAATGAAGTAAAAAGAAAGTGGTTAGACAACAATGAATCAGAACTACTTAAACACATTGGTGATCGCGCAAAATGTGAGCTGAATGGAGAGAATAGTGCAGAATGGTAAAAGAGGAGGCGATGGATGGAGTGAAGGAGTTGAATGAGAGAGATGGACTGTATGGCCACAGAGAGAGCGAGGTGAAACAGGGGAGGGGATAAAGTTGTGCTTCTGGAAATTGAAACAAAACTGTGGCACTGTGGGATGTTATCAGAATCCTGTTTTGTGGTTCGGAATCATTTTCAGACGAGCTGAATTGAACTCCCCACTCCTAAAGTAGCTCAGCAATGTGCTGAAGTTTTTCCCCTCACATTGAATCTACTCCAATACTTTTTCGTTTTTTGTTGAGCTATCATGGAGCTATCGAGAGTTTTTTTTAAAGACTATTCAATTATAAAGTGATACGGGGAGAGTGGAGAGAGAACAAACAACACACAGAACGGACGGATGAGCCCAGACTACAGACTGAACAGAACACACACCAAACACAAACAGAAAGACAGTCACACAAACATCTACCCTCTCCCATACCTCCCAATAACGCACACACTGAGGGAGGGACAAAGAAACACACACACCACCGTCTGGACAGTAGCACCCCTAACCCACCATAGTTACTAAGTGATTCTAAGTTAGCCATTTCAGAGTGCTTCACAGTTCAGAGGAATAAATCTTAGATGAAGAAGTGGATATAGTTATTTGTATGAAGGAAACAAGGGAGGGCTCTGGTCAAAAGTATTGCACAATATATAGCAAATAGGGTGCTATTTGGGATAGAGTCAAAGGGAGAATCTCCTTTTCATACTCCTCGTATCCTCTCTCCTCGTATCCTTCACCCATTGGATGAGAAAGACAGAGGTCCCTCTAGTCGGATCTTCTCCTCCAATGGGTTTTGAGAAGGAGGCGAGGAGAGAGGACACGAGAAGTATGCAATGGATATTCTCCCATAGACTGAACTAGCTAGCCTAGCCCTCCCTGCTCTGCTCTGCTCTGCCCTGCTCTGTCTTCAACAGTAAAGGTCACAGCGAAGGCCCAGGGCTGCCTTGTGACACACACCCTCAAACAGGGACCCTCGCTGGCCCTGGCATCTGTCGCTATCGATCTACCTGCGTCCGCAGAGGCGGCAGGCTAACTGGCTAGCGTCTGAGGGGTAGAGCGACGGAGGAGCGTGGAGGGCCGCGGAGGGGGGAGGGGGGAACCAAACTTGCCTGGTGGACAGGACCTGTCAGGGCAGGTTTTGGTGATGGACCAGCAGAGCCAGGGAAATAAAAATGCTAACATAATTTCCACGTCAGGCTGGATAAGGATCGCCTGCCGCTGAGACACACACACATATACCCATCTCCCTCTAAGTCAGACACAGACTAGCCACAGCCTTATGTCTCTGGTTCACAGCAGACAGCCCAAGCCCCAACCCTCTGGCTCCAGGCCCAAACCGCTTCTCCTGTCCCCAACCCTGCCCAGCAACCCCAGCTCCAACTTCAGCCTAAACCTCTTCTCCTGACCCTAACCCTACCCTAACCAAGCATCCCCAGCCGCCAGACCGGAATCTTTGCCCCAGATGGTCCCCAGAAGTTGAGACAAACAACGCCCTGAGAGACCAAAAACAGTGTCCCAAAGATGACTACACCTGCACAAGGTTTACTTCCGAGCTGAATCACTGCTCTTAGTTAGGAAGAAGCGCCCCCACTTCAGACTTAAGACATGGCTATGTCTTCTATTAGCCCGTCCATGTATATTTCAATTGGCAACTCTGCATAGTGTGTGGTCTAAATGTAAAGTGCTTCGCAGATTCACTATTCAAGAACAAACCAGTTGAAAATCAATTTCAGATGTGAATGAAGTCATCGTGGTCAGAGACATCTTATCCACTCTGAAAGAGAAAAACATGGAAAAATACAGAGGAATTCCAGCGATAGTGATCTCTAACTCACTTTGTTCACCGAAAAATAGGTTTTGTTCAGAGTTAAAGGGGAAATCTGTAATTGAAATAACAAAGTAATTCCCAGCCCCAGTTTCGGTAAAAAGTTTAGGGATGGGGCTGGAGAAATGTAACAACTCTCAAATTCATAGACATGGATGCAAGGACTGACCATCCATGATAACAAAATGATTGTATTAACAATGTTTTAAAGGTGCAATACGCAAAAATCGCAACACCATTTCCTGGTTGCTAAAATTCGAATAGTTCGCCTAATTTCAATTCATGTGACAACACAAGCAATTGTAGAAAATCATTGTACCATCTAAACCACTGTGAAATATATTTTCAATAACCAAATATATTGTATGTTCAGCTGTTTGAAGCTGGTGTGCAAAACCCAACGTAAAATACCTTGAGAACGGGAAGCATAGAAATAGCGCACATAGAACAGATATACTGCTTCTTAGGCTTGTTTTCAATGAGAATGTATATGTGAATTTGGTCGGGTCGCCCAAAACGTTACATATTGCAGCTTTAAGACTATATAGTGTTTGTTTACATTTCCTTTGTTTATAAACATTGGAGTAATACAAGCTTATATTTTTGGTTCTGATGGGGGTACAACAGTTGAACTAAGCTCATGAGGCATTTATAAATTATATTCTTAAAAATGCAATGGGTGCACATCATTAATGTATACATTGAGTGTACAAAACATTAAGAACGCCTTCCTAATATTGCGTTGCACCTCTCCCCTTTTGCCCTCAGAACAGCCTCAATTCGTCGGAGCATCGACTCCACAAGGTGCTAAAACCGTTCCACAGGGATGGTGGCCCATGTTGACGCCAATGCTTCCACGGTTGTGTCAAGTTGGCTGGATGTCCTTTGGGTGGTGGACCATTCTTTATACACACAGGAAACTGTTGAGCATGAAAAACACAGCAGTGTTGCAGTTCTTGACACTAAGCATGGCGCCTGGCACCTACTATCATACCCCATTCAAAGGCACTTAAATCTTTTGTCTTGCTCATTCACCCTCTGAATGGCACACATACACAAGCCATGTCTCAATTGTTAAAAATCCTTCTTTAAACTGTCTCCTCCCCTTCATCTACACTGTTTGAAGTGGATTTAACAAGTGACATCAATAAGGGATCATAGCTTTCACCTGGATTATCCTGGTCAGTCTATGTCATGTAAATGTGTTTATAATGATTTATACACTCAGTGTATAAGTCCAAAAAATTGATGTAGTAACTACAGATTTCCCCTTTTAAGCAGCAATCAGCGGATGAAACAATAAAAAGCACCGGCCTAACACCGTTTTTGTAAAAAGCTAAGGGATGGGGCTGGAGAATGTAACCATTCTCAAATTCATAGAAAGAGCTATGGATGCAAGGACTGACCATTGGCTGAGGGAAATTGATGATAAAATACTGTGGGAGCTGTTTTGTTAGACTTCTGTGCGGCTTTTGACATTATCGATTATAGTCTGCAGATGGAAAAAAGTATGTGTTATGGCTTTACACCCCCTGCTCTATTATGGATAAAGAGTTAGCTGTCTAACAGAACACAGAGGGTGTTCTTTAATGGAAACCTCTCCAACATAATCCAGGTAGAATCAGGAATTCCCCAGGGAAGCTGTGTAGGCCCCTTTTTTCAATCTTTACCAATGACATGCCATTGGCCTTGAGTAAAGCCAGTATGCGGATGACTCAACACTATACACATCAGTTACTACAGCGAATGAAATCACTGCAACACTTAAAAAGCTGCAGTTAGTTTCATAAATGGGTGGCAAGGAATAAGTTAGTCCTAAACATTTCAAAAACTAAAAGCATTGTATTTGGTAAAAATCATTCACTAAACCCTAAACCTCAACTAAATCTTGTAATAAATAACGTGGAAAGCAAGTTGAGGTGACTAAACTGCTTGGAGTAACCCTGGATTGTAAACTGTCATTGTCAAAACACATTGATACAACAGTAGCTAAGATGCGGAGAAGTCTGTCCATAATAAAGCGCTGCTCTGCCTTAACAACAATATAAACAGGGCAGGTCCTACAGGCTCTAGTTTTGTCACACCTGGACTACTGTTCAGTCGTGTGGTCAGGTTTCACAAAGAGGGACCTCTGAAAATTACAATTGGCTCAGAACAGGGCAGCACAGCTGGCCCTTAAATGTACAGGGACAGATAACATGAATAATATGCACATACATCTCTCATAGCTCAAAGTGGAGGAGAGATTGACTTCATCACTACTTGTTTTTGTAAGAAGTGTTGACATGCTGAATGTCCCGAGGTGTCTGTTTAAACTACTAGCACACAGCTCAGACACCCATTCATACCCAACAAGACATGCCACCAGAGGTCTCTTCACAATCCTCAAGTGAACAGACTATGGGAGGCGCACAGAACTACATAGAGCCATGGCTACATGGAACTCTATTCCACATCAGGTAACTGATGCAAGCAGTAGAATCAGATTTAAAAAAAGATCCCTTATGGAACAGCGGGAACTGTGAAGAGACACATACACATGATAAGACATGCACTCTACACACAGATAATGTGATAGTAGGGTAGTGGCCTGAGGGAACGCACTTAATGTGTTGTGAAACATGTCATGAAATGTCATGTAATATTTTAAATATTGCGGGACTACAGGAAGAGTAGTGGCTGCCTTGGCTAACGGGGATCCTAAATAAATACAAATACTAAATACCACCCATGATATCAATATTATAGTTTTAATAACCATGTTTTGAGGCAATATGGAGTTTGTTTACATTGTTTACAAACGTAGTAAAACAAGCTTATATTTTGGGTTCTGCTGGGGTAGGACAGTTGAACAAAGCCCATGGGCCATTGATACGCTTTATTCTTCAAGAATCAAATGGGTACATATCATCAATTTATAAGTCCAAAAATGGATGTAGCAACTGCTGATCGCCCCTTTAAAGAGAACAAGAAAGATTTAGTCTTCCATGAAATCCTACGAGGGGCTGAGGGAGGAGAGAGATCAGTAACTACCCTAATAGCCAGTAATTGGTGCAGAGGGAGAGTAGTGGCCCACCAACCTACAAGAGGCAAAACCAAACTCATCATCAGGCGGTTGACACTAATCTAGTCTGAGTTCACTTGCAGATGGTGGGAGAATGCTGAGGTGGAAATCATATGGGGCTGATTTCTCCCTTTCCCCCTCTATCCAATCACTGCCATCTCTCTTTTCCCTCTATCCAATCACTGCTATTTCCCTTTACCACTGTCATCTCCCTTTCCCCTCTCTCCTCTGCCTGGGTCTTCTGATAGGTCCAGACAGCCCTAGAAGAGCAACAGAGGGCTTGTTCCCCATGCTTTTGAATGCAGCGCTAACTTCTTCAAACTGTTTCCACTAGCATTGCTACAAGCTCCAAAAATGCTAGCCAGGAGATTCTGGATGATGCTAAATAACCAGCAAACAAAACAAAAAAAATGGTTTGGATGAAACACGCTCTGGAAGTCGCAAATAATCAAAACTTATTTTTTTATCTATCCCTTTAAGGAAAGAACAAAACATGATCTTCTGGGTTCCTGATTACTGAGGAAGAGGAGAAAGTAATCTGATGGGACAAAGATCAAGTCTGGGAAAACAGAGAGGGAGTTATTTATTCTAATCCTTTGGAGTATCTCGCTACTTAATTACAAGTGAATCCATATATGTTGGCTGGTTGTGGCTGGATGAGTATCATGGCTGAGGATCACGATCCGAACTGGGTATAACTCAACACTCATCATATTCATTGTTTTCTTATTGGAAGATTAACCGCTTTCCTGGGATGAAAAGAGATACACAATCAACTGTCAACAACTACAGACCACAACACTCTGACAGACAGTCATATTGTCACATAGGGATCATGTAATAACCCACGGGGAGAACCTTCAAGGGACACGTTGTGTAAAGCATGGTCCACAAACGCTGTAGCTGGGGTCCCACTGTGACATAGCTACATGACTCTGAGACCATCCGCGGGGGGGACACACCTCCCCACAATTTCAAACCAACACGGCTCCGGTACGCGTCCTCTATTCATTTGAATGTGTTGACAGTTGGAGAAACTGCTTGAGCTGCGCTGAGAATTCGAAAAGTATGAAAGCCAACAGTCCAATATTCTAGAACACTGCTGTGTGTATACGTACATGTTTTGGATTATGATAAACACTTAAGTCTGGCAATGAGGCTGTAAACACTGACATCCTCATGACATCATCATGCACAACAGGGTGTGATATTGTGAATAGCCAATAAATCACCCTTTGCTAAGCCCAACCCCTCTGGTTACGGTTGCTACCTCGCTCCTAATTCCAATTCCCAAGTCCAATTCCCAATTCAAAGAGAAAACCCCTCACAATGATCTCAAACTGTGTTTTTAATACACAATGAAATTAAACACTGACCACCCCATGCTAATCGGAAGACTTTCGGGAATGTTATGGTGGACTGTGGCTTCACAGGAACTTGGTAAAATGAAGTTTGAACTGTGGCTAGCCACCGGATGGCTCTGAATGCACCGTCAGCATGCAGTCAAAGCTACTCAACTCATTTTGGAGCTAAGTAGTGCTGATGTTGACAGCAGTGAGTTGTATTAATAATATAGCTAACTGAGCAAGTTAACATACATTTGGAGAATACAAGTTATATTAACTGGCTAGTTAGCTAACTAACGTTAGCAACATTTTCAATGTTGGTCAATGAGCGCTAGCAAGCTAACCAGCTAGCAAACAATGCAACAAAAGTATAATTTCGGATTCATAAAAATACTCCATCAACAGGCACTGCATTTCAGGAATCACAGTCCCAAGTACCCCTGGTGTACTGTTCAATTATTTAGCCATTTAAACAACTTGTTTTTTTATGAAAACTCTCCACTTTTGCCTTTGCCCTCATTGGCTTCTATTCTTTTGAAATGAGAGCTTGTCCATGTGTTGGACTCAAGCTTGGTTAGCGACTGTTGCTATCCACTGGAGCGCTGCAATGGTTGCCTAAAACTCTGGGATGGGCTTAGCGAAGGGGAAATTGAAGTCTCTGTTGATGTAGGTAGGAGGTCATCCCATTGTGTATGATGATGTAATTTTGTTTATTCGTGTAACTTTAAGATGAACCCCATTTGATATGCTACATATCTACATTCTCTATTAATATCGCTCTATGAACATCAGTCGAGCATGGCTCTCGTTCCTGCACAAGTCAGTCCTGTGAGCTTGAAATAAAATGATCAGGAACAGAAACACAGTTAGCAAGGAGGTTCCCCTAAAAGCATGGGATGCCTTCATAAAACAAAGGAAGACAAAACGACAACAAAAATACATTAAAACTGTCATCAAGATATTGCATACAGTCAGAGATAAAGCATCCCTTCAACATAGTCACATTTTATACATAATATACTGCATTAGAAACAATATAATACACCAAACACCAACTGTCTAATAACACAGCCACCACACGAGTGCTTGACTGATGTAGCATGCGCTAGCCTCAGAGCTAACAGCTACAGTAAAGCAGCACCACAAAGCAACACCACCATCCCCACCCAATAAATAATAATAATAAACACTACTCAAATGAATGATACTACTACTAATTATAATAATAACAATAAATAAATGTAAATAAGCCACGACTATGGAAGCACGTCACGTGTACGACTTTACGTATAAAGCACATACAGTACACACATGTACCTACACATGAAACACACACACACATACAGGGCACACACAACAGACATGTAACAACACGTGTTGGGCGGTGTAACTTACAGGCACGTAAAGTGGTTGCGCAATCATGAACAGAGACAGAGGAGAGTGGGTAGGCCCTCTGTAGGGTGTCCATGTTACAATGTACACTGCCTGACATGCAAGAGCAGTCTCGCTCTGAACGGCCGCAATCAAAACAACATGCCAGTTTCATTTGTTTGTAGACGGACATCTTGGCTACAGTCATGTTTTGGGATGAGAGGAAGAGGAAAAGCAGCAGGTTAATGGCAAAAGGTGAAACACTCATGTTGGGAAGCCGGAAAGTTCCTTCCATAAAGGAGATAATAAGTGCAAAGCCTTAGATGCCAGCTCGGGCTTGAGACCCAACAAAAGACCAGTAATGGGCACCTAAAATGTTTGGGAGCTTCATACAGTGTGGTCCAAAATGATTGAGACTCTTGATAAAGACGAGCATAAATAACTGTATACAAGACTGTACATTTAAATACAGAGCTTTATTGTATGCTTAAAACAATTGGGAAATGATCTTATTTTATACTAATATAATTGCTCAGAGAAAGAGATTGCTAAATAAGTAATATTTTCTCAGCTTTGATTATTTGAGGCAGCTGTGTAGTGCTACTGTAGGACAAAAAACAAAACGTGCACCCACAGGGGCCCCCAGGACCGGGTTTGGGAAACCAGAAACCAGAGACCATTCCTTCATACAGAATCATTCCAGATCCTTGATATCCTTCATATGTGTTTATGGGCTGCCCTCTTCAATTCAAACCACAAGATTTCAATGGGCTTCATGTCCGGAGACTTGCGATTGCAAAAATGTAGATTTTGTGGCCAATTCATAATTGGCTTATCACATACGCCACTCCTAGTTAAATATACATATCTACTTCAATAACCTCATAACCCTGCACATCGACTCAGTACTGGTACCCCTTGCATATAGCGAAGTTATCTTTACAGTGCCTTGCGAAAGTATTCGGCCCCCTTGAAGTTTGCGACCTTTTGCCACATTTCAGGCTTCAAACATAAAAACAGTATTTTTTTGTGAAGAATCAACAACAAGTGGGACACAATCATGAAGTGGAACAACATTTATTGGATATTTCAAACTTTTTTAACAAATCAAAAACTGAAAAATTGGGCGTGCAAAATTATTCAGCCCCTTTACTTTCAGTGCAGCAAACTCTCTCCAGAAGTTCAGTGAGGATCTCTGAATGATCCAATGTTGACCTAAATGACTAATGATGATAAATACAATCCACCTGTGTGTAATCAAGTCTCCGTATAAATGCACCTGCACTGTGATAGTCTCAGAGGTCCGTCAAAAGCGCAGAGAGCATCATGAAGAACAAGGAACACACCAGGCAGGTCCGAGATACTGTTGTGAAGAAGTTTAAAGCCGGATTTGGATACAAAAAGATTTCCCAAGCTTTAAACATCCCAAGGAGCACTGTGCAAGCGATAATATTGAAATGGAAGGAGTATCAGACCACTGCAAATCTACCAAGACCTGGCCGTCCCTCTAAACTTTCAGCTCATACAAGGAGAAGACTGATCAGAGATGCAGCCAAGAGGCCCATGATCACTCTGGATGAACTGCAGAGATCTACAGCTGAGGTGGGAGACTCTGTCCATAGGACAACAATCAGTCGTATATTGCACAAATCTGGCCTTTATGGAAGAGTGGCAAGAAGAAAGCCATTTCTTAAAGATATCCATAAAAAGTGTTGTTTAAAGTTTGCCACAAGCCACCTGGGAGACACACCAAACATGTGGAAGAAGGTGCTCTGGTCAGATGAAACCAAAATGAAACCAGAACTTTTTGGCAACAATGCAAAACGTTATGTTTGGCGTAAAAGCAACACAGCTGAACACACCATCCCCACTGTCAAACATGGTGGTGGCAGCATCATGGTTTGGGCCTGCTTTTCTTCAGCAGGGACAGGGAAGATGGTTAAAATTGATGGGAAGATGGATGGAGCCAAATACAGGACCATTCTAGAAGAAAACCTGATGGAGTCTGCAAAAGACCTGAGACTGGGACGGAGATTTGTCTTCCAACAAGACAATGATCCAAAACATAAAGCAAAATCTACAATGGAATGGTTCAAAAATAAACATATCCAGGTGTTAGAATGGCCAAGTCAAAGTCCAGACCTGAATCCAATCGAGAATCTGTGGAAAGAACTGAAAACTGCTGTTCACAAATGCTCTCCATCCAACCTCACTGAGCTCGAGCTGTTTTGCAAGGAGGAATGGGAAAAAATTTCAGTCTCTCGATGTGCAAAACTGATAAAGACATACCCCAAGCGACTTACAGCTGTAATCGCAGCAAAAGGTGGCTCTACAAAGTATTAACTTAAGGGGGCTGAATAATTTTGCACGCCCAATTTTTCCGTTTTTGATTTGTTAAAAAAGTTAGAAATATCCAATAAATGTCGTTCACTTCATGATTGTGTCCCACTTGCTGTTGATTCTTCACAAAAAAATACAGTTTTATATCTTTATGTTTGAAGCCTGAAATGTGGCAAAAGGTCGCAAAGTTCAAGGGGGCCGAATACTTTCGCAAGGCACTGTATGTATCTAGTATTACTTTTATTATTACGTGTTTTACTTTGATATTACTTCTCTATTTTCCTTCTCTCTTCATTGTTGGGAAGGGTCCGTAAGTAAGCATGTCATGGTTAGCCCACACCTGCTGTTTACAAAGCATGTGATGAATAACATTTGATTGGATTGATTTGATTTAAGCAGAAAAGAACCCCATACCTCCTGTAAAATATGGTGGTGGGTCTCTGATGTTATTGGGCTATTTTGCTTCCACTGGTCCTGGAGCCCTTGTTAAGATCAACGACATCATGAACTTTACCCAGCACGAGGACAATTTAGCCAAAAACCTGCTTGTCTCTTCCAGCAAGACAGTAACCCCAAGTACACATACCAATTCACAAAGAAATTGGCCACAAAATCAAAATGTTCCAATCGCCATCTGTCTCCAGACTTGAAACCCATTTGAAAACCTGTGGTTTGAATTGAAGAGGACAGTCCATTAGCGCACATAAGGGAGATCAAGGATCTGGAAGGATTCTGTACAGAGGAATGGTCTAACATCCCTCCGTTATCCTCGCAAGGTGAGGTATTGAAAGGTATTGCAAACAGGGGTGTCAATAACTATTTCTATGAGCAATTGTATTAGTATAAAAAAATATAATTTCCCTTTTTGTATACAATATAGATCAGTATCTTAGTTATTTATTTTATACAGTCATTTATCAAGGCTGTCAATAATTTTGGACCCCACAGTATACAGCTAAAGTGCCAAACTGCTTTTGTTTCTTTGCAGTGAGAATTGTGTGCAATATATTATCAAGGCCCAAAAAAGTTTTTTTCAAAGTTATCCTAAAGTCTTGTTTAGATCAATAAAGTTTTGAGCAATTTGAATGTTGTAGTCCAATTTAACTTGTAGTACAGATGGTCTTAGGCTCAAGGGTCAAGCTGTGTCCAAAGGCTGAAAATGCCATAACAGGTATACAGGCCAATATGACAGTGGGGGAGAGGGGGGAAGGGGGGCAGGGGTAGATGGAAGGGGAGTCATTCTGGGGTAGGAGAGTAGCATGGGCAATGTCTTCAGCAGCAAACCTCCTAGAGACATATATTATTCCATTCAGAACAGACCATAACATCCTCTATGCGTCTGGCTAAAGGTGTGGATCACGTACCTGTATCCCTTCATGCAGGTGCAGCAGCCCTGGTCAAGGCATCATCACACTACTCTATTGGCTGGACTGGCCATACCATGCTAGTCTATAATACAAGAGTTTCACTAAACCAGCACTCCCCCAGAGAGGTTTGTGTATGTGTTTGCAAGTTACTGTGGATGTACATGGAGAACTCTCTTAATTTGACCCTGCTTCTCACAGCAGGAAACATATCTTGCATGCAGCAACAGGAAACCTGAATTATTATGTGGATTAGAATTAATGGGCATTTTTCATTAGGGCAAATCAAGTCTGACATTTTAAAGTGAAAATTAAAAACTTTAGAAGTCATTTTAAACCTTTGCATTTCCTGCTGCACAGAAAAATTCTCTGTGACAACAGAGTGATCAAATTAAGATGGCAGATCTGTATGTAAAACATTTGAGGTGTGTGTGTGCGTGTACAGTAGATGTGTCGAGGTCTTCACCCCAGGAGAAGTAGCAGTAGGTAGTGAAAGCCCCTCAGAGCAGCACTTCTAGATTTCTGTGACTCTGGTTCAGGCAACAAACAACAATCCCTGGTTCCCATTCCCCCTATGCCAGGGTCCCAAGTCACTAACTCACTCTAACACCCTCACAGAAACTCTGGCACTCTCTCGGAGGAGAACTATAAGTCTACTTTTACTGTTTTAACCATGTGTGGCTAGGAGCCCAAACGAGGTGGCAGGTTTCAGTTTGTGGCCAGAGAGAGAATGGGGAGCGAGGCCTGGCCCCAAACAGGGAATGTGTCCTATAAACAGCATGCATAAGCGCTTTAGAAGCATTCATAAACGCGCATAAAGAGATCACAGCGATTAAAAGAGAGGGAGTGTGGTAACTGTTTACAGAGCAGAAACAGTTTTGGAGGCGTGACAGACATGCAGTGTGGCTTTCGTTTCATGCTGAACTCAGTTTTATTCTGAGTTCTTTCTAGGCTGGGCATTCAGTGGAACGCAGTACTGTACATGTAGTTGTTGGTTAGTGAGACATGGGAGGGGGAGATGGAGAACACGACATGACAATGTGTTTGACTCAAATGACTTCACACATACCCGTTACCCTGATCTACTACAGTACGGACTACAGTGTCCCTTTTAGGACATTCTTCACCACAAGAGTCCACAAGAACATGACTGTCTGTGTACATTTTGTCAAAGAAAGGTGATTGTTAACACAAACACAACTGTGCTGTCTCTTTTGTTTGTGGTTCTATAAATAAAAGTATGTTTGTGTATGTCCCATTCAACATTACACCTGACAAAACGTACAAAGACATCTTGAAGCCAGTGTTGAAAATCGATAGAGAAAAGGATGTCCTAAAATGTACACCTGACTAACGGACATTGATCCTCTTAAGTGAAAGACAACCCTATTCAGCAATAACTCAATGAGCAGTGTTGACTTAGTCATATTATATTAACAGTCATATTATATTAACATATGGATACTTATAGAAAGCAATCAAACTAAAACCACTTTTAAACTCTCCAGTTATTGTACCATGTTGCAAAGCACAAATGGAAATAGAGGAATGCGTAAGACAAAGAACAGTTTTCCCTTGAAATACTCATTTTGTGTTCAGACGTCTTCAACCAACCAAACCAAACCATCAAACATCGCACACCATAAAACCAACCTGGACTCAGGGGTAGACATAGCATAGTAAAAGTAAATTCCATCCACTCCAATTTATGTGATATGTTACGTTTCATATGGCAGTTATTCATTTGAGGATGTCCATCATCCATTTCTTATGATAAGTAAGGAATTCAAATTCGTATGATATGTTGCGAATTGAATTTCGTACAATATGTTCCGAAAAGCAATTTGTACAATAAGTTCCAAATTTGCAAAAACATATGACGTTACGAATTCCAATTTGTTGTAGCTAGGCTAGTGGTTAAGGTTAAGGTTAGAGTTAGCTAACATGCTAAGTAGTTGCAAAGTAGATAAAAAGTAGTAAGCAGTTGCAAATTAGCTAAAATTATCAAGTTGTCCGTGATGAGATTTGAACACGCTAGACGTTGGCATTATACGTCACCCTTCCACACCGACCAACCACACACTTTTGCCTTAAGTAATCTTTTGTCTTATGTGACCATACCAAACGTAACAAATCACACTAATTCAAATGTCCCGGATTTACTTTTACTATGTTACGTATAGACTATGAGACCAGGCTGCATAAAACACAGCCAAGGGTTAATTTATTCAATGATGAAACTAAAGTAAGAGAACTTTTCCCTTTAAAGGTTAAGATACACCTACAGTTAACTGCAACCATAGAGATATTACCATTACTAGTACAGTAACTCCAATCAAATCAATGGGTCTGTGATGGTTGGACCGGCGGCCATTTTGAAATGCAATTTTTTTTACCGTTCTAGTAATTCTATAACAGTCTATGACTGAAACACCCTGTTGCTCATCATATTCTGGCTGAATAGGTTTCTGAGGATGTGTGTCAGTTTCCTTCAATAGGCTACATTCAGGACTGTAAGACATGGCCATCTAGTGGCCAAATGGCAGTACCACATTGGCGCGGAAAATAACTGTCTAATGAAGCTGTTTTCTTTCACTCAGGCCACTGAGGGCAGTGAGTAAAAAAGGGCCTGATGACCATATAGAATTGAAATGCAGTGGGGCTGGGGGCGACGACACTTCAATTCTAAATGCACTGATGAACTAACTATGTGTAATGGTATGACTGGAGCTGGGCAGAGGACTAGAGCACTGGGGGGTGGGAAAGGGACCAGAAGCAGTGAGGGTGGTACGACCAGATTGTTTTAATTGTGTTTTGAAACATTGCTCAATAAGCTGAAATATTTTAAGAACTTCCCACAAGAACACTTTCCGCTTTTCAGAAAATACAGCAGCGTGCAAAATAGCCTCTAAAAATAAAATAAAAAGATCTAAAAAATCAATGACTAATGTTACCTATATCAATCTGTGGGTTTGATATTTCAGATTGTCACCACATCCATGTACAACTTTCTCAGAGTGTGACATTAGAGAGAGGAGGTAAGGAGGACTTAAGGACAGATGACAAAGCTTAGGATTGGGTTTCTAATACAGATCTGTTCAGTTTAACAACCAAATATTGCGACAAAAATAACTTTTTGAAGTGAGTCGAAGAGAGTTCATGTACTTCTATGATAAAATCACACTCCACTCTGTCATCTGAAATGAGCCTGAGGCTGGGCTAGACTATGGGCCTACGAGGAGACACACTAGACAATCAGATGCTGGTTTGAGTTTGGGTTCTGCTGTATTCCTTCAGGTCTGGTCTGAGGCAGGACAGTGTAAAGATGAGAGGCGAGGAGAGGGATGCAAATGCTACACTGGTAACATGCAACATAGAATACAGTATACTATTGGCTGAGAAAGAGAAAAGACACTTGCACTGCACTCTGGGTAGGAGGGAACCCGTGTTTCTTTTACTCACAATAAATCACTACCAGAGAGTGGTTCAAATAAAGAAGTGGTGTTTCCCGGCGGCAGTAGGGGAAGGAAATAACATCAACAAAATGTAAATGGTCATAAAAACATGGAAAAAATAAACAACAATAACAACAGAAACAAAACAGAACAGAAGACAAACTTCCATTCTATTAATAGAACGGTCATCTCTCTAAATGGGGCCCTCCTGTTGGTAATAAAACAGCAATAAGATGGAGACACAGAAACCCCAAATAATCTACAATAGAACTGTCTTGTTTCAGGTACAGTAAATCTAGCATGATTACCAATTACACTATAGGGCCAACCCAAACCGTACTGTGCTGGCTTGGATACATTATGTTCACATTGTCCTTTCCAGCACGGTTCCAGCAACTCTAGTGGATATGTAACCAGGCCAGCCAAGTACAGCTCGGCTTGCCTTGTCTCAGTTATACTGTGAATCAGACAAAACAGGTCTCTGGTTCTCTCTACCTGACAGACTACGAGACCTATAGTGTGAATAATTGAGATGACACAGACAAAGGGAAAGGACGTTGGAGATCATGTGTTTGGGCATAGGCCACTTACTGTAACTGTCACTGACCTTTCTAGATGTACAGAGACTACAGGACGCTAAATTATTTAACATGCTAACATGTTGGGACAAGTGCCCATGTAGGTCAGGTAGTAAATAAGGCCCTGCCTCTGAATTAATGCTTTCAATTCAGGCTATTCAGGAAGTAAACCAAAAATACAACATATTATTTTCCTCAATGAGTTTACTTCCTGAATTAACTGAATTGAAATGGAATTGAACCCAACCCTGGTACACATTCTCTAATTCCCAGTCTGACCAATAGAAATATTAAGTCATATTCCAAGTCATTCACTGCTGGCAGATGTTTTTGGTGGAATGCCTGGCCCAATAAGGTGCTCTGATTCTGTATGGTTGGGCCAATAGGGAGTCTGGTTGTCTGCCCCAATGACCCCTGAGCAGAGGAACGCCATTGGCTCATTTATTCTAACACCTGACTGAGGTCATTAACTCTGCCTGTGTCACAGAGTCACTATGGCGATCTGACAGCCTCCTTCTTCTGCTCAGCTACTCCTGTCATTCTACCTCTCCCTGACATTCACTTCTTCCATCGTTAGCATACTGATGTAGAACTCCCACTCTTTTTTTCTCTCTTTGCCTGTTGTCTCGCTTTCTTTCTCTCTCTGTCTTTTTTGCCCTCCAGACTTCAGTCCACCCTTCTAGCTAGTTTCATCATTATGATACATTCTTGACATGATAGGTTCACATATTCAAAATATAAATTAAATGAAATGAAAAAAAATCTAACAAAATGTACACAATGTTGCCTGTACTGTTTGCTTGGATTGAGAAAATAATACCATAACACATTGATTTCAGACAATGAAGGTTTGAAAGTTGTGATCACAGTTGATACACTCAAAAGGGACTCAAGGTAATCACTGGGGCAATTTCCATTTCCATTTTATCACTGTAAAAGGACATTCCTATGAGAAACAGTAAGGGATATGACAATCTTTATTATAGCATATCCTAATCATACTTCAGGGGATAGGGGAGGGGTTGGGGATGGGAGGGGGTCATGAGAGGGGTGGGTGGTGGTGTTGTGGACGGAGAGTAGCTGTACTCACGTCGTTTGCAGCCGCACTTTTTGATCCGTTTGGGGTCTGTGATGTCGTCGTGACAAGCTTTGCAGTAGAAAAATGCTCTGGGGGGGAAACAGCAGCATAGACATTTATTATCTTGGTTTGCAACTTACACCAATTGAGTTCTATCCATTCCACCAGGTTGAGCTGTGAGCTAGCTTTCACTTTTACCAATGATATTTATAGGAGTTTATTGTCTAATCGCTTTGTACAGTATGGTGACTTTTTTAGCCACCAAGAGAGTGAAGATAGAAAACAGACAAGGCCTTAAACTGAGACTGTGGCCTTTACCTCTTTACTTCTTTGGCATCGCTGGCGATGAAGAACCCCAGAGTTCCTTCCTGCATCTTTACGTGGTTCCCCGGGTTGATGAGGATGCTGGGTAATGGGAGAGATAGATGACATCACGCTCTGTAGGCGCTGTTACGGCCGTTAGAGTCACACTCACACGCTAATCAAGAGGAATGGTACACACACACACACACACACCATCAACCCTCTAGCTGGAGCTACACTACTACAGCGATATAGAATGGCCTGATTGGATTGGTCAAAGGAATCACAGCTTCTGCAGTCTCCAGTTGCTTTGTTTGGAGAGTGGTATGGAATGGAAGTACTGTAAATGCTATCAGTGTGAGCTAGTAGGCCACTGTATGGAGGTGGGTATTTGTTCAAGTGTTATTGTGTCGAAAAACAGCTTGCTTCTTCCATTGTTTCCATGTTCAGCCACCTTCTCTGAGGCTACTCACACAGATGGACAGAATGCGCAACAGCATGAGTTGGTTTGTACATTTTAATTATTTTCTTTTTCACCATGGTTCTGATTGGCTTGGATGGGGTTTGGGGCAGGGTTAGGAGGGATGTGGGAGGGGGGGGGGGGGGCAGAAAGAATTAAAATTGTTGTTATGGAGTGGTTTCAGTCTCAGAAGTCAGAGCCAATCAGCTATCAGAATGATGTAACGAGTGTGTTACACTACAGTTAGATACTGTTACCTGGGTTAGTACTGGACAGTGGAAGGCAAGGGAATGAACAGCCCTCGGACTAAGACTACAGAGGAATAGGAATCATCTGCTATAGGCTTAAGTGTTGTTATATAGTGTATTATAGTATTGTTAAAGTACTGCTACAGTACTGCTTTAGTGTATTATAGTATTGTTATAGCACTGCTTTAGGGTATTATAGTATTGTTATAGTACTAAGAAATGTGATATGATATGCATTTTTTCTTTAGGTTATCAGTGTCCATGTTGATTTATCAGGGAGAACAAATTAATAACCAAGAATCTGAGGGAAAATGGCAATGTAATATTATCTAATGGATAAGTAATATTCATACTCAAATTCGTTCTAACCCCTAACACTGTAACCCCTAACCTCACAGACCCTAAAACTGTATCCGCAAACATATGTCTACAGTAAAGAAGATAATGTAGATTTGGATGGTGTGTGTGTGTAGGGTGCCTGTATGGACTGGCTGTATCATTCCCCCTGAATTAGACTGAGACGAGAGTGGACGATACATACACCCAGTTCATTAATGGTTACCTGTGGGTAGGAATCATCAATGATGGGAGTGCAGACAGACTAACAAACGGAACACACAGACCGACAGTCAGGGGACGACAACCCTGGCCTCCGAGCCCAGACGAAAGGGAAATGAATAATACTTTACTTTAGGAATACTTTCCTAACTTATTTTGATAATACTTAACAAATATTTGACTTCTTGTTTTATGAATACTATACTTTGCAAATAGTTTACTTTACTAAGGCTTTATTATACTTTACAAATTTGACTAATCCTGTGTTTTACTAATACTTCATTGTATTTTTATGCTTGACTGACTTGCTAATACCTGATTTTACTTTATTCACCTTTTAATTTACTAATACGTTATTTTACTTTACCAACTCTTTAATTTACTAATACGTTATTTTACCAACTCTTTAATTTATTAATTATTCACTGTCATTCAATGTTCGGCCTTCATACATTAAATGTTTTTAGTTTTTGGTACTTTGGTACTGTTTAGACAGATTTTAGACAACTTATCTATACCAACATTATACTGTGTCAAAGTGCACGCAGGCTCAGAAAATAGCTGAGAGCAGCTGAAAACTACAGACTAATTTGCAAATGATTAAAAAAAATCTTTCCTCTGGGCTCTACAAACAACGTACTTAAACAAGAAGGGGGCGATTGGATCAATTATAAAGCTGTAATCAATAGCAACAGCAAAATAACATGATATTCTGCTAAACTTAAGTTTAGAGTTGCCCTATTGAGCTTTATACCAGATAGAATGGCCCCAGCGTAGAAAACAGGAATCACGTTCGACATGCTGTTTCGGGAAAATACAAAATAAACTAACAAAGCCACTACAAAAAAAAAAAACACATTGCTGCCCAAATCTGAGATTTCACATAGTTTACACATTTCAGATCTAATAACTAAGAAATGAAACAAAATGTATTTTTTCTCCAATTATGCATAGAGGCACAAACTGTATCAAAACCTCATATTATGAGCAACAAGGCAAGCATCCCATATGATAGTGTTATTACATGCAGTTACCAAACAGTGTAAAACAGACCAGGCATAGCCACCGCAGTACAGATAAAGAGACAGGTACGTAGATGCAGACTGTTGCAGTAACTTCTGTGCAGTTGGATTGTTTTCTTAAACACCAAACTGACAGGAAGTGACTTCATTTGATAACATCTACTCAGAGACACACAGGTATGGGGGGTACATGGTGACTGACACGCACACAAGCTTACGCACACACGCACGCACACGCACGCACAGAAAGCAAACCGTATCCACACACATATGACAAAACAGTAAGAAAGGGATGAAATGTATGAAGATGATTTGCAGCACCCATGGAAAACGTGGCCTAAAACTTCCATAGGATAAATGTTAAGTTATCCAAAGTCAATGGTCCCATGCCTTGAATAAGATATGACATGGTTTAACAAATGCTGTTGGTATTGTAAAAATCTATAAAACATGCATTTGTGTCAAACTGCAATGACATAATCAATCCACCGATTCCATAATATTGCAGAAATGTGCAACAAATCAACAATAGCCTAATCCATGATAAACCCTTCTGGGGTTCAGACATCAACAATCTGTTTCCCGACTGATAAGTGAGATGACACTATCAAATCTATAATAATATGAAGTAGTGTTGTGATGATGAGCATAGCACAAAAATAAAGAAACACCCGGGAAGAAAATTATAATCAGTTTGGCAAAGTTCGCACACAGTTACGACTGACTGAGGACACTGAAAAAGAACTGAAGTGAGAGAGAAATTAAGCAGAACGACTGAAACGCGAGACAGAAAGAAACTCAAAACAGGAGGTAGAAATGGAGGGGATGGTGTTAGCCTGGGCACGTCGACAACATCAGACAAATCAACAAGAGTTACAAACGAGTCAAATTCAACTATCCTCTCTCTGCCTGCAAAGAAGTTAGTGCATTAGGCACAAGGAACACAATCAAAGATAGAGTGAGACATTGGCCCGTTTTGATATAGGGTTTGGAAATGGATCCTTAGGAAACATGACCCAAAGTCAGAAGCTCTAAAGTGGTGGCGATAGGGTTGAACTTTGGAGGGAAAGATAAGGAAGAGGGCATACCGCTTTCGGCTTCTGCAAACAACAAGAAAACAACCTCAAATCAAACAGTTGTTATTAACATAAAAGGAGAGATGAAAAATCATATTATGAATGTGTCTCAATATGACTCAATTTGCTGTCCTTCTACCTTCTGATGGGGAAATGAAAGTGCTTGCTGTAGCACTCTGTGAAAAAGTTGAAGACCTTCATATCACTTAGTAAACCAGAAGGTTGAAGATCTAGAAGAGCTGATCTTGTTACACATATTGCATCTGTGAAATCATTTACTTCTGCTATCAGAGAGATATGCAGTTCAGATGGCACTGAGAATGGTGGCACTATGTAGTGGAAAAAAGCCTGGCATGACCAAACTAAATGCCTCACGATACCATGTCCAGGTGCAAGCACACTACAAAAAGGCTGAGCAAAAGTTTAAAAATAAATGTTTTTCAAAATATATAACAAGTTAGTTAGACATGACTTATTCAATAGTGATTTCATAATATAGTAAAAACTAAACTAAAACAACTCCACTATAAACGCATTATTTGCACAAAACCAGTTCACACTGCTGTTGGGGTGGGTGGGATTTATAGTAGTATTTCATGTTAATAGTTAGCCAGTTAATAGTACCATATAGTGTTAATGGTTTTCATGGTTCAACACAGAGACAACTATTTACAGATAAATCTTGAAAGACATCCTAAGATTTAAAAAGGTTCTGGGATGTTACAGAAAGAGAGGTTCAGTGGTGATATACAGAGCAAGAGCAGCCACATTGTCCTGTACAACACAGAGAGAAACAGACAGAAACACAGAGACACAAACCTGCTCTCTCCCAGCTCCGACTTGTTCTCGATGGCGATAAGCAACAGCTTCAGCTTCACGTAGCACAGCCTGACACAGACAGACACACAGACACACACACACACAGAGGATTGTCAGGGAATGGTATGCCTCTTCAAGGTTCTACATTATATAGTTACTATTTCAACATTACCAATAGTTTCAAATTAAAATGTTCATTTTCTTTTATATTATATTAATTTACTCTTAATGTCATTGTCCTCCTCTATCTACCAACTATTCTTCAGCAGTTGTAGGAGGACCAGGGAACAAAAGTGGTTGTAGCAGTACCAGGGAACAAAACAGTGGTTGTAGCAGTACCAGGGACAGAACAGTGGTTGTAGCAATACCAGGAAACAGAACAGTGGTTGTAGCAGGACCAGGGCACAAAACAGTGGTTGTAGCAGTACCAGGGAACAGAACAGTGGTTGTAGCAGTACCAGGGACAGAACAGTGGTTGTAGCAGGACCAGGGACAGAACAGTGGTTGTAGCAGTACCAGGGACAGAACAGTGGTTGTAGCAGGACCAGGGAACAGAACAGTGGTTGTAGCAGTACCAGGGAACAGAACAGTGGTTGTAGCAGTACCAGGGAACAAAACAGTGGTTGTAGCAGTACCAGGGACAGAACAGTGGTTGTAGCAGTACCAGGGAACAGAACAGTGGTTGTAGCAGTACCAGGAACAGAACAGTGGTTGTAGCAGTACCAGGGACAGAACAGTGGTTGTAGCAGGACCAGGGAACAGAACAGTGGTTGTAGCAGTACCAGGGACAGAACAGTGGTTGTAGCAGTACCAGGGACAGAACAGTGGTTGTAGCAGGACCAGGGCACAAAACAGTGGTTGTAGCAGGACCAGGGAACAGAACAGTGGTTGTAGCAGGACCAGGGACAGAACAGTGGTTGTAGAAGTACCAGGGAACAGAACAGTGGTTGTAGCAGGACCAGGGAACAGAACAGTGGTTGTAGCAGTACCAGGGAACAGAACAGTGGTTGTAGCAGTACCAGGGAACAGAACAGTGGTTGTAGCAGGACCAGGGAACAGAACAGTGGTTGTAGCAGTACCAGGGAACAGAACAGCAGTTGTAGCAGTACCAGAGACAGAACAGCGGTTGTAGCAGTACCAGGGAACAAAACAGCGGTTGTAGCAGGACCAGGGACAGAACAGCAGTTGTAGCAGTACCAGGGACAGAACAGTGGTTGTAGCAGTACCAGGGAACAGAACAGTGGTTGTAGCAGTACCAGGGAACAGAACAGCGGTTGTAGCAGTACCAGGGACAGAACAGTGGTTGTAGCAGGACCAGGGAACAGAACAGTGGTTGTAGCAGGACCAGGGAACAGAACAGTGGTTGTAGCAGGACCAGGGAACAGAACAGTGGTTGTAGCAGTACCAGGGAACAGAACAGTGGTTGTAGCAGGACCAGGGAACAGAACAGTGGTTGTAGCAGGACCAGGGAACAGAACAGTGGTTGTAGCAGTACCAGGGAACAGAACAGTGGTTGTAGCAGTACCAGGGAACAGAACAGGGGTTGTAGCAGTACCAGGGAACAGAACAGGGGTTGTAGCAGTACCAGGGAACAGAACAGGGGTTGTAGCAGTACCAGGGAACAGAACAGGGGTTGTAGCAGTACCAGGGACAGAACAGTGGTTGTAGCAGTACCAGGGAACAGAACAGGGGTTGTAGCAGTACCAGGGACAGAACAGTGGTTGTAGCAGGACCAGGGAACAGAACAGTGGTTGTAGCAGTACCAGGGAACAAAACAGTGGTTGTAGCAGTACCAGGGAACAGAACAGTGGTTGTAGCAGTACCAGGGAACAGAACAGGGGTTGTAGCAGTACCAGGGAACAGAACAGGGGTTGTAGCAGTACCAGGGAACAGAACAGTGGTTGTAGCAGTACCAGGGAACAAAACAGTGGTTGTAGCAGTACCAGGGACAGAACAGTGGTTGTAGCAGTACCAGGGAACAGAACAGTGGTTGTAGCAGTACCAGGGAACAAAACAGTGGTTGTAGCAGTACCAGGGAACAAAACAGTGGTTGTAGCAGTACCAGGGACAGAACAGTGGTTGTAGCAGTACCAGGGAACAGAACAGTGGTTGTAGCAGTACCAGGGAACAAAACAGTGGTTGTAGCAGTACCAGGGAACAGAACAGCGGTTGTAGCAGTACCAGGGACAGAACAGTGGTTGTAGAAGTACCAGGGACAGAACAGTGGTTGTAGAAGTACCAGGGACAGAACAGCGGTTGTAGCAGTACCAGGGAACAAAACAGCGGTTGTAGCAGTACCAGGGAACATTACAGCGGTTGTAGCAGTACCAGGGACAGAACAGTGGTTGTAGCAGTACCAGGGACAGAACAGTGGTTGTAGCAGTACCAGGGACAGAACAGTGGTTGTAGCAGTACCAGGGAACAGAACTGCAGTTGTAGCAGTACCAGGGACAGAACAGCAGTTGTAGCAGTACCAGGGACAGAACAGTGGTTGTAGCAGTACCAGGGACAGAACAGCAGTTGTAGCAGTACCAGGGACAGAACAGCAGTTGTAGCAGTACCAGGGACAGAACAGCAGTTGTAGCAGTACCAGAGACAGAACAGCGGTTGTAGCAGTACCAGGGAACAAAACAGCGGTTGTAGCAGTACCAGGGACAGAACAGCAGTTGTAGCAGTACCAGGGACAGAACAGTGGTTGTAGCAGTACCAGGGAACAGAACAGTGGTTGTAGCAGTACCAGGGAACAGAACAGCGGTTGTAGCAGTACCAGGGAACAGAACAGCAGTTGTAGCAGTACCAGGGAACAGAACAGCGGTTGTAGCAGGACCAGGGACAGAACAGCGGTTGTAGCAGTACCAGGGAACAGCACAGCGGTTGTAGCAGTACCAGGGAACAGAACAGCGGTTGTAGCAGTACCAGGGACAGAACAGCGGTTGTAGCAGTACCAGGGAACAGAACAGCGGTTGTAGCAGTACCAGGGAACAGCACAGCGGTTGTAGCAGTACCAGGGACAGAACAGCGTTTGTACAGCAGCAGTAAAACAGAGCAGCAGAATGTAGCAGAGAGAGTTACCCATACCAGCCCAAGGACTAAATCACTGTGGTGTGTCATACTTACTCACAGACTGCTGGGAAGGAGAGCCCCACAAAGGCACTGGACAGATACTCTGTGTACATCTCATTAGCTACCCCTTCTAAATAGTACTTCTGCCACGTATCCTCTTCAATCTGAGAAGCAACAAGCACAACATACATATATAAATATGTAAAGATACATATAAAGACATATATAAATACGTAAAGACACATATAAAGACATATATAAGTACGTAAAGATACATATAAATACATATATAAATACGTAAAGACACATATAAAGACATAAAAATACATATACAAATGGAAAATGTGTATAGTAGTAACTTGAGCACAGTTATAAGCCACTTATAAGCCCATCCTCAATAGCAGTCTCTTAGTGATGGAGGAGAAGACACTTTGATGAACTGCAGACACAGTCAGATCCTTAGACCATAATGAAACTGTATCCATGTCTCTTTATCATAACTACACCCCATCCTAACTGCTGTACAGGCTTTAATATGGGACTCAGAACACACTTCCTCTATAACTAACACACACACACGCCTCGCCTGTTTGGGTAAGAGCAATTGGTCAGGCATCTTTAGGTGAACACTAATCGAGGGGATCCTGCGGAGATGGCATCCATTATATTGTGTGTGTGTGTGTGTGCGTATGTGTGTATTTTTGGGTCTCTCATTAGCACCTTTCACTAACTTTCTGGTTCTCTTCCTGTTTCAATCACCTGTGATGACAAATCGCCATGACGACGGCCTTTTATCGCCCTGGTAACAAAACAAGGCCTGATGAACTTCATCCAGATCTGACCAGACATCCCTCCTTTCCCATTCACACACAGGCTCATTACAGACGTCTGCAGCAGAATGTGTCAGAACTGAACTATTTCTCCATGATGTGTACCAAAAGGCACCATATTCCCTATATAGCGCTATGGGCCCTGGTCAAAAGTAGTGCACTAAATAGGGAATAGGATGCCATTTGGAACGCATTCTCTGTAATTACCTAGTAAGAGTTGTGCTGAGAAAAGCTGTCAGACACATCACTCTTCACCTAGTTAAGAAGCCTCACAATAATCGGTCCTCAAGTGCAACCCACCATGCACTATAAGCATTCCGTTTCTAGCGTTGTGCCTTTAGGTTCATATGTTTATGGAGGTCTCTAAGTCGAAGGCATGCTGACAGAATCAGAAGAGGCCACCTCTATTACAGAACTATTTTAATTACTCCTGTCCTCTCTCTCAACCGCACAATGGTGCCATTCAAAATGGATCACATTAGCATTTATGATAGATTTTGAATAATTTCATGTTCTTCGGTCATTCACATCGACTCTCTGTTGCCAACTATTTTAATAATATACAGTATTCCATGTGTATTCATCCTGCTATTAAACCAGAGATGGTATGGTTTGAATATAGCGTTTTAGTTGACTTTGAGTGAAGCAAGGGCGTGCTGACTTGGTGACAGTATATTATGTACAAGTTGTTTCACTAGGCTTGGCCTAGCATGAGTTCTGACTGAATAGGGCTGTATCGCTTCACAACTCATCAAATAATGGTAACAATGATACTGTAGCTCTTCATTTCTTCCTCTCATGTGAAGTGATTCCTCCCTTCTTTGTCAGATGTTCATGCGGGCTACATCATATCCACTGAGCTGCCATAGACGATGAGGGATGACTTTCCTGAAAGCTTTGCAGCTGCCATATGGTAGATGATGAAAGCCGAACGTTTTAAATCCCTCTTTAATGAGGACAATGCCTTTTCATTCACAGCTTAGATCCCCGTTTATGGTTTAGCATCGATAGTCCATCTTTTCTACATTTCTTAGTCTGTTTTCATACAGGAAATATGGCCAGCAGATGTTTCTTCTCCATCCTGATCTTCGTCAGCCCACTCTTTATAAACTTCTCCATTATCTTTACGACAAGAAGACCAGCTCTTTCATATAGGGGAGCACCTCTGCAATGCTGAGTGCCAAATATCCTACAAATTATATATGATAAATCAGACTGACTGAAAGACCGTTACGATTCTGAATGAAAACACTCACTCAGAAGACCAGAGCTCAGTCCTCCCATGGAATCACTTACAGTATCTATCCTGTAGTACTACAGTAAATACCAAAGTAAAACAACATTGTGAACAGGTTGTGTTAATGTTAAATTACTATTATTGTGTCAACGTTACCTCTTCTGACAGACCTCATTGTGAAAAGGTTGTGTTAGGGCTAGATTCAATCCCATCACCCCTTTTCGGCTATTCTAAAGGCCACATTTACAAGTTTGCGGAGACCACATTCACCTTAAATACTTCATGCTGTATGTTGGCTCAAACGGAAATTACCCTTAAATGTCAATCATGCTATAACGTGGATCTTCTGCGGACCAGATTGAATCTAGGCCTTAATGTTACCTTACTGTTATTGTGTCAACATTATCTCGATGACAGACATTGTGAAAGGGTTGCGTTAATGTTACCGTGCTGACATTGCGTCAAATAATTTGTGCTAATGTTCCCTTACTGATATTGATTTGTGAAAAGGTCATGTTAATGTTGTATCAACGTTACCTCGATGAAAGACCTCATGGAGAAGAGATTGGCAAGCATGGTGGAGAGGCCCTGGGCTAGACAGCTCTGAGCTATGAAGCCAGCCTTCAGCTCTGCTAGACAGATCGCATCATCCCCCTCCTTCCAGTTCCAGCTAGGAATGTTGAGCAGGTGAGCCTACACACGCGCACACACGCACGCACGCACACACACACGCACACGCACGCACACGCACACATTACACATCTCCAAAGACGTTTAAACCATAGTTATCTTATGTTGATCATTACAGGAAGCATAGGAGTGATGTGCTGACCCTACCTTGTTATGGTATTGTAACATTTGAGTGATAATTCGTATCTTGGGGGAATAGTTCTTGATAGAGATGACCCTACAAATTCAAAAATATATATTGAACACATACTGTAAACAGTCCTCTCTCCAGATTTGTTATCATCATCATCATCATTACCTCATGATGTTGGAGGCATCTTCAGCATCGGGATCTGGACAGTATTTATTAGCCAGAATCAGACAGGCGTCTGCTGACTCAATCTATACAAGGAACGATAAAGAGTTAGAAAATACACAGCAGAAACCCTCTCACCTTTAAATATTCACATTTTAACCCAAAATTGATCTTCCTCAGGTCAAAGCAAAGGTCCAACTTGGATTGAAACGTTGTCATTCTTAGATGGTGGGATCAGGAGCATTGGCCTTTTTGAGTATTTTCTTGTTTTCACACACAGCCTTTCACCTTGTAACTACAGTACGGTGTAATATGATTTATAACAGCAGTACATGCCAGTACAGTACCTTCACTCGGGCCAGATCGTGAGGGTTGAGAACAGATCCCTGGTAGAACTCCACTTGGGTAAAGTGGCGTTTGAACAAGGCTTCCAGCTCAAGATTAGGGGAAATACTACAGGAGCAGCGAGTGAGAGAGTGAAAGAGAAAGAGAGTGATAGTGCAAGGACATATACATGTTGGAATTTGAAGTTGTTAACTAATGAAGCAGAAACTCTTTCCGAGTGACTCACAAGCAGTGTGCTCTGTACTATACTCAATCAAGGGGTTGGATCCCATAAAAAAAAAGACATACACTACATGGCCAAATGTATGTGGACACCTGCTAGTCAAACATCTCATTCCAAAATCATGGGCATTAATATGGAGTTGGATCCCCCTTCGTTGTTATAACAGCCTCCACTCTTCTGGGAAGGCTGTCCACAGGATATTGGAACATTGGTGCGGGTACTTGTTTCCATTCAGCCACAAGAGCATTAGTGAGGTCGGGCACTGATGTTTGATGATTAGGCCTGGCTTGCAGTCGGCGTTCCAAATCCCAAAGGCCAGTCAAGTTCTTCCACACCGATCTTGACAAACCATTTCTGTATTGACCTCGCTTTGTGCACAGGGGCATTGTCATGCAAACAGGAAAGGGCCTTCCCCCAAACTGTTTCCATAAAGTTGGAAGCACAGAATTGTCTAGAATGTCAGTGTATGCTGTACCATTAAGATTTCCCTGCACTGTAACTAAGCGGCCTAGCCCTGAACCATGAAAAAGAGCCCCAGACCATTATTACTCCACCATACTTTACAGTTGGCACTATGCATTTGTGCAGGTAGCATTCTCCTGGCATCCGCCAAACCCAGATTTGTCCATTGGACTGGCAGATGGTAAGTGTGATTCATCACTCCAGAGAATGCATTTCCACTGCGGCGAGCTTTACGCCACTCCAGCGAGCTTTACACTACTCTAGCCGATGCTTGGCATTGCGCATGGTGATCTAAGGCTTGTGTGTGGCTGCTCGGACATGGAAACCCATTTCATGAAGTTCCCGTCGAACAGTTATTGTGCTGACTTTGCTGCCAGAGGCAGTTTGTAACTCGTAGTGAGTGTCGCAACCGAGGACAGATGATTTTTATGTGCTTCGCGCTTCTGCACTCAGCAGTCCCGTCCTGTGAGCTTGTGTGGCCTACCACTTCACAGCTGAACCGTTGTTGGTCTTAGACGTTTCCACTTCACAATATCAGCACTTTCAGCTGATCGGGGAAGCTCTAATCGGGCAGAAATTTGATGAACTGACTTGTTGGAAAGGTGGCATCCTATGACAGTGACACATTGAAAGTCACTGAGCTCTTCAGTACGAGCCATTCTACTGCCAATGTTTGTCTATGGAGATTGCATGGCTGTGTGTACGATTTTATACACCTAACAGCAACGGTTGTGGCTGAATTAGCCGAATCCACTAATTTGAAGGGGTGTCCACATAGTTTTGTATATATAGTGTAGATGTTTGATGCATACTTTATAAATACATTAGACCCCACATTTTAAAAAAGGGTCATGAGAGAAATTCCTATGCTTTATGTTTATAAAAAATATTTTTTACATTTTGCAATGTAATGGTTTAAATTCAGGGAGCGAAACATGTACTTACTTATGGAGAAAAACAATTTCTACATTGACATCATCCCTGTCCTTGTGTAGGAAGTCTTTGAGGAAGTTGGAGACACTTTCGAGCGTTATATGACCACAGACCACAATGTGCCTGGAGAAAGGGGGGTGGGGTGAAATCAACCTGAGCAAGGCAACATAAATCACAACTAACACAGGAATGCCCCGAAAAGAACACACACATCATACCAAAGCACTCTCAACTCTAATTCCCAATAAAAAAACATTTGTGTCAGAAAAATATATTCAGAAAACTAGACATTACTTTTGTTGTTTTTTCAGTAAAAGAAAACAAATCCCCACAAGAGTGAAAAACGTAGTTTCCCCCTCCATGACATGATGTGTGCAACCAAACCCTGAACTTTAAGGAGACCTAAAATATAATCCTACAGTACACATTCGGGTACACATTCTGGTTTAGATTGTCATCCGTCCCCTTGGGTCAAACCGACCCTCTGAGAGCCGAATACATGTTGACAAACACATGTACATCAATACACGCACGCTTTCATACAAGGCATTACTAAAAGCCTTCTAAAGTGGTTTCTTGGTCTGCGGCTGACAGGACCTCTAAACAGAACTTGAAGCTGGTTGACGTGTGGATGGCAGGATAGTGTGTTTAAGTGAAGTGGAGTTCTATGTCAGACATAGAGCACTGCTGACTTCTGGGAGGAAGATGGATTTAGACAGATAGGGGATAGATCGGACTGGGATCATGACTGGGGTCGTGACCTTGTTTGTCCAATGGTTCCACTCTGGGCTCCAGTGTCAGATGGTGATGATCCAGTGATCCACTCTCCAGAGAGAGAGGCTCTCAGATAGAGGGTTTCACAGTAATACTCACATAGGATCTTCACTCATACCAGAGTAGATTTGAGTCAGTTTAAACACATATGCATCTCCTAGTCACTGTAACATATCGAGCCTGTTCAGGTGACTGAAAATACATATTATTTCGTTCTGTTCTCCAGCACAAAGCAAAGATTTTGCAAGCTGCCTAGGGGAGGGTTTCCCAATGCCTCCATAGTTAAAGTAGTATGTTGATACACTACATAATCAAACTAATCCACAGGATTAAAGACCGTTTGAACTGTGCAGCTTTACCAATGGTCTCATTTGTACTGCGGTAGGAAAAACCAACTCAACGTCGTCGAGCCAATGTTCGACGTCACACCTCAAATGAAGAGAAACCCAAACATGCTCTTGTTGAGTCCAGCCTCTTGTCATCAAGGGGATTACATTGGACACAGAGACGGCGAACTACCCTAATTGCCCGAAAAAGACCTGTAAGACAATCTGTGTAATTACAATGTCTCTATTCAAGAGATGCCACAAGACAAGAAATGCCACAAGACAAGAGATGCCAGATGACAATTCGCTTCTGCAGCTCTGTCCCTGTATGCGATTGGTGGAGCAGTTAGACTGTCTGTGCATTGGGTTACTGACTGAAGAACTGTGGTCTGGCCTGATCACTACAAGACCTAACTCATCAGGCTCAATATGTTCTAACGGAAACAAACACTGATCCAAACCCATGTTCTCATACTGGGAGAAGATGAGACCATTGGATGATACATGAACTCCTGTTGTATATGCAAGACTGTAAGAGTGTGAGTGAATTCTCTCAGCTGTGTGAATATGAACGGTACGGAAGTCCATATGAGTTCCAGTCCAGATCAGTGTGTCCAAAGTGGCATTGAAACACATTGAAGAGGTCTAAAGCAGACTGATGCATATTTAAGTGGACTGAAGCAGACTGAGGCCAGGCTAAGGCAGACTGATGCAGGCTGAAGCAGATTGAGGTGGTCATGGCCAGAAGAAAGGAGTAGACTGATCTGATCTGGTGGACACCTGGTAGACATGGTGACAACACATGGCCTGGTAGCCATTGAACACAATGATCTTCACAGATCTGGCCTTCATTCCATGAAGTGTTTAGAAGAGCAGCGGTGATTGCATGGTGGGCCCTGGACTAACTATCCAGTGATGTGACGAGGCTGTGAGCTCTCTGGTGAGATCAGATGATGAGCAGAGGTCTCAGTGAGATGTCAACAGCCATTGGCAGAAGATGATGTGTCCCATTCAGGGAGACAAAAACATCAGTCATGTTTTCCTACTCCCAATGTCCTGAAGTCATCTTCAGAGGCTGAGTACAGTATATGGGATTTGTGCAGCGTAGTAAATGGTTTATTGTGGCTCCGCATTAAGACAGGTGCGGGAGCACTCACACACTCTCTCTCACACACACACACACACACACACAAACCGAGTTCATCTCAGACATCTCATATCCATGTACACTACCGTTCAGAAATGTGGAGTCACTTAGAAATGTCGCCTTTTTTTGTCCATTAAAATAACATCAAATTGATCAGAAATACAGTATAGACATTGTTAATGTTGTAAATGACTATTGTAGCTGAAAACAGCAGATTTTTTTATGGAATATCTACATAGGCGTACAGAGGCCCATTATCAGCAACCATCACTCCTGTGTTCCAATGGCACGTTGTGTTAGCTAATCCAAATGTATCATTTTAAAAGGCTAATTGATCATTAGAAAACCCTTTTGCAATTATGTTAGCATAGCTGAAAACTGTTGGTCTGATAAAAGAAGCAATAAAACTGGCCTTCTTTAGAACAGTTGAGTATCTTGAGCATCAGCATTTGTGGGCCAGAAACAAATAACTTTCTTCTGAAACCAATCAGTCTATTCTTGTTCTGAGAAATTAATGCTATTCCATGTGAGAAATTGGCAAGAAACTGAAGATCTCATACAACGCTGTGTACTACTCCCTTCATAGAATAGGGCAAACTGGCCCTAACCAGAATAGAAAGAGCAGTGGGAGGCCCCGGTGCACAACTGAGCAAGAGGACATGTACATTAGAATTTCTAGTTTGATAAACAGATGCCTCACAAGTCCTCAACTGGCAGCTTCATTAAATAGTACCCACAAAACACCAGTCTCAACGTCAACAGTGAAGAGGCGACTCTGGGATGCTGGCCTTCTAGGCAGAGTTGCAAAGAATAGCCATACAGTATCTCAGAATGGTCAATAAAAATAAAAACACAAACACTGGACAGAGGATCTCTGCCTAGAAGGCCAGCTACAATAGTCATTTACAACATTAACAATGTCGACTCTGTATTTCTGATCAATTTGATGTTATTTTAAATGGACAAAAAAATTGCTTTTCCTTCAAAAACAAGTGCCACCAAATATTTGAACGGTAGTGTATATATGAGTTATCAGTGGAGCTTGACAGATTTTTAAAGCGAAACCATTGTTGGGAGTATATAGCTTCAGTTGACTTCATTGCAGAATGGACAAACTACTGATAATTTTGCCTATTGGTGTGCCAGGGCTAGCATTATAAACAACAGCACAGTATCCAAGTCAAGCAAGGTATTTGGCTATATATTTAAGGAGTAGTAAGGATACGATTCAAAATCTATTCATTGGTTTGCAAAAAATATAACTTCCTTTAGGCTTATTCGACCTTGGACTTAAACACAAAAACTCAAGATGTGTGTACAATCACGGTGGCACAGAACATATGAGAAAATATTACACACAAATACCAAGTGCCACAATAGAAGGTGCACAGCATCACACTAAAATGCACAAGGGAAGTCTGAGAACATGCATTACAGACCATGCAGGATTTCAACCTAACAAACCATATCATCAGAAACACATCAAATACTTCACCACAGCAAACAGACAGCTCAAACACCAGCAACAGAGGCCACACCATTGATATCGCTCTGATCCATTGGCTGATACTATAGGATGCAGAAAGAATGGCACCAAAACAAACATATCTCTTGTGTCTTTCACTCAACAGCGGCCTCTATCTCTGCAACTAGTGAAACACGGTGTAGCATTAAAAATAAATTTTGCCTCAGAAACAAGGAAGATACATTTGGATGCTATCTAACCTGAATACTGGAGATATTATTCATACTCTAATGTTACTCATGTAGGTAATTCATGTAGTTTATTCATGTTCAGTATCACATTAATTATGGTATTTATTTATGTTAATACATCGTGCATTAAATTCCCTAATGCGTACTGTACATATTATATAATATGTTTGACTGGGATGAGAGTCTCCAGGTCTCCACACCTCAGACTACAAGCCCTCACAGGCCTACATAGAACTAACACATTCAGAGTACTGCAGGGTTCAGCCAGGGATTAGCCCAGTTTCCATACCAGTCCCTCTGTTTCAGTGGGGGCTAATGGAAACCACAGAGCCCTAATAAGAACCACAGTGCAGTCGAGAGCCAACAGAACGCTCGTTGTTATGACATCA